>NW_015386413.1:3276056-3282684 GCF_001527695.2 Protobothrops mucrosquamatus
TTCTCTCTCTCTCTCTCATTCTCTCTCTCTCTCTCATTCTCTCTCTCTCTCTCTCTCTCTCTGTGTGTGTGTGTATGTGTGGCATATAAATTTAATAGATAGATTAAAAAGCACCTTTGGGATAACAATGATCTGGATGATTAACCATAGACAGGGCGGCTTATAAAATAAGAATTTTAGCAGAATTATAGGCATAGAGATGAATTCTTCACCTCTCTCTCTCTCTCTCTCTCTCTCTCTCTCTCTCTCTCTCTCTCTCTCTCTCTCTCTCTCTCTCTCTCTCTCTCTCTCTCTCTCTCTCTCTCTCTCTCTCTCTCTCTCTCTCTCTCTCTCTCTCTCTCTCTCTCTCTCTCTCTCTCTCTCTCTCTCTCTCTCTGTGTGTGTGTGTGTGTGTACATCTTTCAAGTTAGAGAAAACATTAATTTGCTGCGATAGGGTGGTGTTAACAGTTGTGGCGTTGTTGTTGCCGTTTCCCCATTAATAATACCTTTTATTACTGTGTCACCCTGACTCGTCACTAAAAATAGGGATTTGAAGGGAAAATAAATCCGAAGACGGGCAACTCGTCTGCTCGAAAGACATTCTTGTAAGACAAGCGAGCAAGGGCAGCGATTCAAGGTTTTTTTTACCCACATAGCTTTGACGGTGGGGGGGGGGACGAGGATAAAATTACACGAAAGGGGAGCCAACAGGAGTCCCCCAGTGCAGCAGGTGAGAGAAACCGCACCCCTCTCTCTGTCGCTCCAGAGGGGTGGATATTGAATTGGTATTGGCTAAAAATAATGCGCCTGTATTGTGAATGAAACAAAGAGCTCCGCCCGTGGTTCCTTTTTGATGTCCTTAAATGTGTGGGTAATTTAAACCCCTTCCCCCTCAGTGTGTGTAAATAAAAGGAACCACCTCCTTCCAAAATTGGTAAGCAGACTTGTATGTTTAGGAAGAAATGCCCCTAAATCTCAATTTATAGACTTACGAGGAATTTAGGTTGCCTGAAGGAGCTGAGCTTCTGTGTAATGCAGGAGGGTGCACACGTGATGAACATTTTAAACAACAACATTCAGGGATGGTATTGCAAAAAAAACAAAAGAAAAGAAAAGAAGAAAAGGAAAGGAAAGGAAAGGAAAGAAAAGGAAAGAAAAAAATTCAGGCTTCAAATGGATAACACAGACCCCCAGAAAGAGAATATTGGTTTTTCATCTAAGCTGAGAAACGTGGTTCAGAAACCAACAGAGCTTCTCTTATGGCTACCAATGACTGCAATTTAAGAAGCTGGGCGTGGATTTTTGAGTTGACCGTTCTCAGTTGTCCTAGAAGGCTGAACGTCGGAATAATATAGAGTTGGGAGGCACCTTGGAGGTCTTCTAGTCCAACCCCTTGCTCAAGCCGAAGACCTTATATCAATACAGACAAATGGCTGTCCAATCTCTTCTTAAAAAACCTCCAGGGATGGAGAAACCCCTAACCTCTGGTGGCAAGCCGTTCCACTGGTTAACTGTTCTCAGTGTCAGAAAATTTCTCCTTAGTTCTGTGTTGCTTCTCTCCTGGATAATCTTCCATCCGGTTACGGGATTGAGTGAGCCAGAAGATGGATGCCTCTTATCCAGGAAACATCTCACCGATGAGGCATCCTGAGCACCATCCCTTCTGACTACATTTAGGCAAGAAAAACCAAATGTACAGGTATAGTATAGGGGGTACCTTCCTCAATAGTAGTAACTGCGAGAGGGATCTCGGAGTCCTAGTGGACAATCCCTTAAATAGGAGCCAGCAGTGTGCTGCAGCTGCCAAAAAGGCCAACACAGTGCTGGGCTGCATTAACAGAGGGATAGAATCAAGATCACGTGAAGTGTTAATACCACTTTACAAGGCCTTAGTAAGGCCACACTTGGAATACGGCATCCAGTTTTGGTCACCACGATGTAAAAAAGATGCTGAGACTCTAGAAAGAGTGCAGAGAAGAGCAACAAAGATGATCAGGGGACTGGAGGCTAAAGCATATAAGGAACGGTTGCTGGAATTGGGTATGTCTAGTTTAATGAAGAGAAGGACGAGGGGGGACATGATAGCAGCCTTCCAGTATCTCAGGGGCTGCCCCAAAGAAGAGGGAGTCAAGCTATTCTCCAAAGCACCTGAAGGCAGGACAAGAAGCGATGGAAACTCATCAAGGAGAGAAGCAACCTGGAATTAAGGAGAAACTTCCTGACAGTGAGAACAATTAACCAGTGGAACCACCTGCCTCCAGAAGCGGTGAATGCTCCAACACTGGAAGTTTTTAAGAAGAGACTGGACAGCCATTTGTTCAAAATGGTGTAGGGTTTCCTGCCTGAGCAGGGGGTTGAACTCGATGACCTCCAAGGTCCCTTCCAACTTTATTATTATTATTATTATTATTATTATTATTATTATTATTATTATTATTATTATTATTATTATTATTATTATTATTATTATTATTATTATTATTAAGACAAGCTCTCCTCTGGAGCTGAAAATGTTTTTAGGAAGAGGAACCCTTCAGGCAGCTGGGAAGAAGGACAGGGGTTTTTGTTTCTAAGGCTTCAGCTTTCAGATCCCTGGTGCAAACCATAAAATAAGGAGTTTGGTTAACGTTGCCTTCAAAGCTCTTGAGGGTTGCAGTAAAGAGTCTGGTGCTGGCAGAGCCTTGTCGGGGCTCCTGATGGATGAGAAATGTTGGGGCAGATGTGAAGGTAAAGACAGATTTACAGGTTTATAAGTGTGATGGATGTGTTGGGAACACACCGTTTTTTCTGCCTTGAAAAATGGAAACCTCAAAGGGCAGCAGTGTCTGGGGAACCCCTTTCAGTAGGAGAGAATATATATATATATATACACACACACACACACACATATATAGTTCAGGCTTGAACTGTGGTGTCCTTAGTCCTCTCTGAGCTTGGATGCGGCCTTGCAGATGCTCTCTGCTCAGTGGGTGACGTTACTAGTTGAGTAATGAAACATTGGCCAGCCAACAACCAAGAATCCATCACCTACTTCAAGCTTTCTGCTTCTACGTTTGACCTTCAGGATCTAGATTGGGTTTTTTTAATGCCTGAACAAAATTAGTCAAGCAGAATGTCCTTATGACTCATGGCAATCAATCAATTGAACAGACTAGAGCTAGAAGGGACCTTGGAGGTCTTCTAGTCCAACCCCCTACTCAAGCAGGAGACCCTAGACCATTTCAATCAATCAATCAATCAATTAGAATAGAGCTGGAAGGGACCTTGGAGGTCTTCTAGTCCAACCCCCTGCTCAAGCAGGAGACCCTAGACCATTTCAATCAATCAATCAATCAATCAATCAATCAGAATAGAGCTAGAAGGGACCTTGGAGGTCTTCTAGTCCAACCCCCTGCTCAAGCAGGAGACCCTAGACCATTTCAATCAATCAATCAATCAATCAATCAATTAGAATAGAGCTGGAAGGGACCTTGGAGGTCTTCTAGTCCAACCCCCTGCTCAAGCAGGAGACCCTAGACCATTTCAATCAATCAATCAATCAATCAATCAATCAATCAATCAATCAATCAATTAGAATAGAGCTGGAAGGGACCTTGGAGGTCTTCTAGTCCAACCCCCTGCTCAAGCAGGAGACCCTATACTGTTTTGGACAAATGCCTGTCCAATCTCCTCTTGAAAACCTCCAGTGTTGGAGCCCCCACAACTTCTGGAGGCAGGCTGTTCCACTGGCTAAATTTCTCCTTTCTAACAGTGAGAACAATTCTCACTGTCTCACTTAACAGCAGAAAGTTTGGGCTCCATTTTGGTCGTACGTTGAGGACTACCTGTATTCATGGGGGCTGCTCGTTCCCAATGTAAATTACGGCACAAATGGAAATAAACCTTGGAAAAACTTGCTGGTCCATAATGAATTGGAACAGTTTAAGGGAAGAATCGGGAGAGAAATCTATTGTCAACCGGCTCGGTGTGCTTTGTCTCGTGTTACCAAGCGGGCATTGCCTTTGGCTCCAGCCAATGGCTTCATTCTCCGCTTTTGTCTTCTTTACACGTTGCTAAAGAAAGGTATTTTGTGTCAGGGAAATGAACATAATTACAGCGGAATGAGCAAAAGTCTCATGGGTTGCTTTCCGAGCGAGCGGCTTTTATCTCGTGGATGAAATTGCTTTTCAGGCTCCTGGCAGTGTCCTTCTTGAGCTGTCTTCTTCTCATGGGCTCACCCAGCTGACTCCAAGAACAGTGGGCATTTTCAAGGCTGTGCAGTTTTTGCAGCAAACAAAAAAAAGATTTGCTAGCCAAGACCAGGAAGAGATAGGACGCCTTGATGTTGTCATGCTCTTGCTCATAATTTACTAGAGGCCTCCCAGGTGTGTCTCCAGGGAGAGAGTTGAAAAATGTCAGGCTGGTAGGTGTCAGGTGTGAATGATCGGGACCACATGTGAAGGTCCAATTAAACTGATTTATTGCTACTCATGCTTAGGCACAGGAATCTACTAAGCCAGTGTTTCTCAACCTTGACAATTTTAAGGCATGTGGACTTCAACTCCCAGAATTCCACAGCCAGCATTGCTGGCTGTGGAATTCTGGGAGTTGAAGTCCACATGCCTTAAAATTGTCAAGGTTGAGAAACACTGTACTAAGCTAACGGTTAGCTCCATTTTGGCACTAGACAAGGGTGAAAACAGAATTCAAGAGTGGTTCTTTTGTGGCTATGTAGCGACTCTAGGCTGATTCCTCTTTTGACTCCGTCCCCAGGTTCTGACGCTGTTTCTCCTACGGGGAGCTGCAAGTGGGTAGTCAAAGCCCCACCTTGCAGATCTTCAACCACACGGGCACAAATGCCACCTTGACTTTTGACCTCCCCTACCCAGAGAGAGCCGGTTTGATGGGGCGGTTAACGCACTAGCTAGAAATTGGAAGACTGTGAATTCTAGTTCTGCCTTAGGCTTGAAACCAGCTGTGTGATCTTGGTCCAGTCCCTCTCTCTCTCAACCCCAGGAAGGAGGAGGAGGAGGAGGAGGAGGAGGAGGAGGAGGAGGAGGAAGAGGGGGGAGGGGAAGAGGAGGAAGGAGGAGGAGGAGGAGAAGGAGAGGAAGAAGAAGAAAAAGAAGGAGGAGGAGAAGGAGAAGGAGAGGAAGAAGAAAAAGAAGAAAAAGAAGGAGGAGGAGGAGAGAAGGAGGAGAAAGAAGGAGAAGGAGAAGGAGAAGGAGAAGGAGAAGGAGAAGAAGAAGAAGAAGAAGAAGAAGAAGAAGAAGAAGAAGAAGAAGAAGAAGAAGAAGAAGAAGAAGAAGAAGAAGAAGAAGATGATGATGATGATGATGATGATGATGATGATGATGATGACTAAGTTACAGGCACAAAGCCATAGCCATGCTTCCTTGCTAATGGAGATGGTCCGTTGAGAGTGAAGACCCTGTTTCAACCCCTGGACAGGATGAGAAATAAAAAAAAAAAAAGCCCACCAATGTCCTGTAGACATAATCATGGCACTGCTGAGAATAATGTGAACTCAAGCAGCTGACCTCATGATCACTGGAGCTTTTTAAGAAGAGACTGGACAGCCACCTATCTGAAAAGGGTGTAGGTTTTCCTTCTTGAGCAGGGGGCTGGACTAGAAGACCTCCAAGGTCCCAATAGGGAGTTCAAACTAGATGCTTGAGGCTGAATTCTGATGTTCATCCTGCTCAGTCAGAAAGCCAGAGTTGGGCTGTTGTGTTTTTAAGTGACGGGCAGGGAAAGGGGGTCTGAGAAAGGGTGTGATATGCTACAACTGTGAGACAGAAGCCGGAGGAGGAGCAGCGTGCCAGGTGAGAAGGAGGCAAACACCGCCCCCCCCTCCTTCCCGACCTACTCAAGGGACAAAGTGAAGCCAGATTTTAATACAAGGATTAGCACTTTGAACTGAACCTGGAAATGAGATGCAGAGCAGGCAGGCGGGAATGCGAGCTAACACCTGTTCGGAGCTCCACCTGGAGTACATTTTAGTAGTGGGATCATAGATAAGGTGGTGTCGAGTTCCTGTTCTCCGCCACGGAGCCCAGCCGGGTTTGTGTTCAAAGCCGATAATAGGCGCTTTAGCCGGTAGAGAAGCCCTGGGAAATTCAGAGACCGTTCGGCAACCTGATCCTTACTCAGGAACGGGTGAGTCTCTACGATCACGTTGGCATCCCAACTACTCATTGGCTGAATCGCCCCAAGAGTGGTCCTCTGGATGCCCCACCCTCACCTCCGCAAGCTTTTTTATTTTCTTTCATAACCTACGAAGATGCTAACAAAGATCTTGACCAACTGGAACAAGGGGCCCTGTCCCAACAAAATGAGTTTCAATGGGGAGAAAAGCAAAGTTTTACGTTTAGGCAGGAAAAACCAAAGGAACAAATACAGATTGAGCAAGACCTGGCTCTTTCCTTCCTCCCTCCCTCCCTCCCTCCCTCTATCTTCCTTCCTTCCTTCCCTCTTTCCTCCCTCCCTCCCTTCTGCCCCCTCCCTTCCCTCCTTCCTTCCTTCCTTCCTTCCTTCCTTCCTTCTTCCCTCCTCCCCTTCCCTCTTTCCTCCCTCCCTCCCTCCCTTCTCCCCTTCCCTCTTTCCTCCCTCCCTCCCTCCCTCTATCTTCCTTCCCTCGTTCCTTCCTTCTTCCCTCCTCCCTTTCC
>NW_015386413.1:3282961-3334593 GCF_001527695.2 Protobothrops mucrosquamatus
CCTCCCTTCTTCTTGTCTCCTTCCTTCTCTCTTCTATTTCTTTCTTTCCTTCCTCCCTCCTTCCCTCCTTCCCTTCTCCCCTTCCCTCTTTCCTCCATCCCTCCCTCTATCTTCCTTCCTTCCCTCGTTCCTTCCTTCTTCCCTCCTCCCTTTCCCTCTTCCCTCCCTTCCCTCCCTCCCTTCGTTCCTTTGTTCCTTCCTTCCTTCCTTCCTTCCTTCCTTCCTTCCTTCCTTCCTTCCTTCCTTCCTTCTTCCTTCCCTCCCTCCCTCCCTCTTCCTTCCTCCCTTCTTCCTCCCTCCCTCCCTCCCTCCCTCCAGCTTTCTGTGTTCAGGAGGTCATAGGTTCCCATAAAATAAAAACTAAATTCCAAAGATCATTTTTTTTATCCCCAGCAGTGGAAACTCCTGTTTTCCTTTTGTGGGGGAGCCCAGGAAGATGGCATCTTCTGTTAAGAGCTCCCTTTAAGGCGTTCTCTTTAATTTTTAACTAGCTCTTTTGCTTTTCCTTCACCCCGTTTTATTTCACGTTCATCTCTCTTCTTCTTGCTCCGCTGACCATTTTATATAATCTGAAATACGGCGACGGCTATCAATCTTGGGAGTGCATTTCTTCCCGCTGCTGGAAGATTTGATAATCACCTTTTTTCAGTTTGATATTTAGGAAACTGGTTCCCAAAACCCTTCGCAATTTTAACTCCCCTCTTTTTTGAATTCCCTGCGATCCGTGCGCTTATCACAACCATGATCTAGAACTAGAGGAGGGGGAAAAAGCTAGACGGTATGTTTGTTTTTAACTAATTTGCAAAGAAGTTGAAAGTATAAAAAAGTTCCAGCCTTGTAACTAAATTAGGAGAAAGGGAAGGAAGTTTGTTTTTTTTTTCCCCTTGGCCAGGCAACTTTCTATTAAGCTAAAATACTTTGAAGCTTCAATTACCTGTTATACTGTGGCTGGAATGGAAATCAAATGGCTAATATTTTTGGAAAATGCTGGGGCAAAGAGCCGTTCGTCCCTCTGTTTAAATTATCAAGCGCATTTCCAGTTGATGCTCTTGGACGGACGCTAATGCACATAAAGTCTGAAGTTCACTTGATGTGCTTTCATTCTGGTGAGCCTGAAATGTCAGATTTTTTTCCCCCAAATAGGTTTAAAGTAGAGTTGTGTCACCTTGCAGACAGTAAAGATTTGTGGAACGGTCTATCGTGTTACCCACGAATGGCCTTGTCCTCAGCTAATTTGTCACAGTTTCTTAATTCATAGTTACAACTTTTATCCATGCCATCTTTGATCATTAACAATGCTCACCCCATAGTGGGGTTTGTTTTTTTTTAAATTACAAGTTTTACACACCAAATCCCACTTGCTGGAGACTGGGTAGCAATAGTCAACGTGAAAATAAGGACTTGCAAGATGGAAGTCAGCCTTTGTGATTATGGTTGGATTACTGCAAATGACTCCACATGGGGCTTCCCTTGAAGATTACTTAGACATCTCAGACGGACAAAAATCTACTGTCTTGGCATTTCCTGGACAGTCGTGGTTTTGTCCATAACGTGATTTTTATGAGAGCTGGATTGATTATGGTTATTACTTAAGTTCCCTATATGGCTCAGCTCCTGGATATTTTGGTGACTGTATGATAAGGTAAGATAAGATAACCTTTATTGTTGTTGTTTTTTTTACTGTGGGCACAATGGCACACATAAAAAAAATTTAGTTGCCTGCTCTCAAAGTGAAACATACATGACACACACCTAAACATACTATATACATATATACATATACACATATATGTATGAATAGAGCATATATATATATATGAATATACATATATATGAATAGAGAATATATATGTATATGAATATACATATATATGAATAGAGCATGTTCAATAATATCCTTAGTATAAAACAGGTAAAAACTCACGATCACCAGGAGAGTAAAAAGTTTAAAACTTTAATTTAAAACCAAGCTTTCGCTGGGAGCTCCCAGCATCATCAGGGTTAACAAGCCAGTCTATGGCTGTGCCTTAAGTAAGGTTGTTTGACATCTGCGCCCGGCTCCTAGAACGCGTAATTGAGCATATATATGTATATGAATAGAGCATATATATGTATATGAATATACATATCTACGAATAATAATAATAATAATAATAATAATAATAATAATAATAATAATAATAATAATAATAATAATAATAAAAAGTTGGAAGGGACCTTGGTGGTCATCTAGTCCAACCCCCTGCTCAGGCAGGAAACCCTACACCATTTCAGACAAATGGCTGTCCAGTCGCTTCTTAAAAACTTCCAGTGTTGGAGCATTCACCGCTTCTGGAGGCAGGTTGTTCCACTGGTTAATTGTTCTCACTGTCAGGAAGTTTCTCCTTAGTTCTAGATTGCTTCTCTCCTTGATTAGTTTCCATCCGTTGCTTCTTGTCCTGCCTTCAGGTGCCTTGGAAAATAGCTTGACTCCCTCTTCTTTGGGGCAGCCCCTGAGACTGCTATCATGTCCCCCCTCGTCCTTCTCTTCATTAAACTGGACATGCCCAATTCCAGCAACTCTTCCTTATATGTTTTAGCCTCCAGTCCCCTGATCATCTTTGTTGCTCTTCTCTGTACTCTTTCCAGAGTCTCAACATCTTTTTTACATCGTGGTGACCAAAGGTACAATGAGAGGAGACCCAGAATGTGGCAGTCTTTGGGGCTAGTCACTTTCTTTGACACAACCTGAATCCAGAATGGTTAACATTCTTACGGCCTTCTAGAACAAGGGTCCCCAACCCCCGGGCCATGGACCGCGGCATGCCAGCAACCGGTCCGCACAAACAAGCAAAGCCACATCCGCGGGATGCAGGCAGCACACAAAACCACACACCCTCCAGTCCACAGAAAAAGCTCTCTCCACAGAACCGGTCCCTGGTGCCCAAACAGTTGGGGACCTCTGCTCTAGAGAATGTCCAAAACTCTGTTCCCCCCCCAAAAAAGCCCCCAAATAACTCTGGAGATCAAATACGTAGATGGAATAAGATCTGCTATTATTGTTGTTTGGGGCTACATAAATCAGAGGTCACGTTTATTGTTGTTTGGGGCTACAAATCAGAGGTCACGTTTAGCGACGGCCTCCACCTGTGCTAAAAGACCACGTGATTCCCCACCCACCCGCCGTCTTGCAAGCTGGTCTGTCAAGACCGCTTCCACTGCAGCCTGACAAATCTGAGATGGATATTGGTTTCAAAGAGAACGATGACTAACCAGTATGCTAAACATTTTAATTGGATAGAGCCTCCCAAGTTCTCCTTGATGTTTGCTAAAGTTACAAGCCAGCAGATGCAGGGGGAGAGAAAAAATAATGGTTATAAGGAAGTGCTGGCCCTTCCTTTTATTCTGCTAGCCCATAAATCTCAGTCTTGGATAGCCAGTTTGCGCCAGGTGCTGCTGGCTTTGGTTTTATTGTACCGAGCAATTGTTGGAAAGTTTTGGGACTGTGACTGTGTTGGTAGCGTCAGAGCGAGCCCCTGGCAAATCAGAACTTGTTGCGGATATAGTCTGATTCCTCAACGTTGAGCAAAACAAGGGGGGGAAAAAACACCACTTCTTATATCTATGGAGATTGTCAGTCATCCAGGTCAGGGTGGTCCCAAAGGTGCTTTTTCAGGAGGCAACTGGACTTTCTTGTTTTTCTTTGAAGACGTTTCGCTTCTCATCCCAGAAGCTTCCTCAGCTCTGAGTGGATGGTGGAGAAATGGAAGGATTTATACTCCTCACAGACAGCTGGTCATTTGCCTTCTTTTAGAGGATCGTTGAGGCCACTTGGGGCTTTATCTGTGTCCTCGGGGTCATCTGAGTGGTGCAACAGAGGGGCAGGGGTAGGGCATCATTTGTCTCCGGTCTACAACACGGTCCTTTCAGCAGTTCCAAGAAGGCTCCACACTCATTTGCACCATCTTCTCTTCTCTTCTCTTCTCTTCTCTTCTCTTCTCTTCTCTTCTCTTCTCTTCTCTTCTCTTCTCTTCTCTTCTCTTCTCTTCCATCTTCTCTTCCCTTCCCTTCCCTTCTCCTCTCCTCTCCTCTCCTCTCCTCTCCTCTCCTCTCCTTTTTTCCTTTCTTTTCCTTTCCTTCCCTTCTTTTCCTTTCCTTTCTCTTCCTTTCCTTCCCTTTCTTTCTTTTCCCTTCCCTTCCCTTCCCTTCCCCTTCCTTTCCTTTCCTTTCCTTTCCTTCACCTCCTTTCCTTTCCTTTCCTTTCCTTTCCTTCACCTCCTTTCCTTTCCTTTTTCCTCTCCTCTCCTCTCCTTTTTTCCTTTCTTTTCCTTTCCTTCCCTTCTTTTCCTTTCNCCTTCCCTTCCCTTCCCTTCCCCTTCCTTTCCTTTCCTTTCCTTTCCTTCTCCTCCTTTCCTTTCCTTTCCTTTCCTTTCCTTTCCTTTCCTTTCCTTTCCTTTCCTTTTTCCTCTCCTCTCCTCTCCTTTTTTCCTTTCTTTTCCTTTCCTTCCCTTCTTTTCCTTTCCTTTCTCTTCCTTTCCTTCCCTTTCTTTCTTTTCCTTCCCTTCCCTTCCCTTCCCCTTCCTTTCCTTTCCTTTCCTTTCCTTCACCTCCTTTCCTTTCCTTTCCTTTCCTTTCCTTTCCTTTTTCCTCTCCTCTCCTCTTTCCTTTTCTTTTCTTTTCTTTTCTCTGGTATACACGAGTCTAACGTCAACTCTAAATAGCTCTTTGTGCCTCTCTGGATCCAGCAGCTGCTGCCTCTTTTTACACTTCTCTACAGAGGCGAGCAAGAGAAGACGAGGCGACCTAATCCACAATGTCTCCAGGAGAGACATTTGAGAAGCAGCCAGGAGGGGAGAACGGCAGAAAGGGGAGAAAAGAGAGGGGCTGGGCACAGTTCAGGCAGCTTAAGCAAATGGAGGTGGGGGGGATTTCACTTAAGGAGCCGGATGAACTCCTGGTTTGGGAGTTAGAGACTGTGTGCAAAATAATAATAATAATAATAATAATAATAATAATAATAATAATAATAATAATAATAATAATAATAATAATAATAATATTGCATCCAACTGCTTGGAGCCAACTGGGATGCTGCTTTGCAGAAGGGTTTGTGCAGACTCTGCATCTTATCCCCTGGCCCAGGGCTAGGCAACCTTGGCTCTTTTATGACTCCTGGACTTCAACTCCCAGAATTCCTGAGCCAGCAGGGGGGAACTATGGCCCCCTCATGACTCGTGGACTTCAACTCCCAGAATTCCTGAGCCAGCATGGGGGAACTATGGCCCCCTCATGACTTGAGGACTTCAACTCCCAGAATTCCTCAGCCAGCATGGGAGAAACTTTGGCCCCTTCATGACTCGAGGACTTCAACTCCCAGAATTCCTCAGCCAGCAAGGGGGAACTATGGCCCCCCTCATGACTCGTGGACTTCAACTCCCAGAATTCCTCAGCCAGCATGGGGGAACAATGGCCCCTTCATGACTCGAGGACTTCAACTCCCAGAATTCCTCAGCCAGCAAGGGGGAACTATGGCCCCTTCATGACTTGAGGACTTCAACTCCCAGAATTCCTGAGCCAGCATGGCTCAGCTTGGAAACCTCTCCCTTTCCCCTCAGCATGGCTGGCTCAGGAATTCTGGGAGTTGAAGTCCACGAGTCATAAAAGAGCCGAGGTTCCCCACCCGTGCCCTGGCTGGAAGAATTTGAAATCTTTCCACCCTCTAATCAATCCAGAACTTTAAAAAAAAACACCCACACATGCACACAGAACAAATGAACAATCAATATTGAGGGGTCCTTGACTTACGACCACTAAGTGAGCCCGAAATTTCCACGGCTAAGGGAGACGAGAAGGCTGTTCAGTCAACTTTGCTCCATTTTATGGCTTTTCTTGTCACAGTCATTAAGGGAATCACTGCAGTTGTTAAGTCAGTGACACGGTTGTGAAGTGAAACTGGCTTCCCCCGTTGACTTTGCTTGACCGATGGTCCCCAAAAAGGGGATCGCGTAACCCACCCCCCCTCCCCAGACACTGCAACCGTCACAAGTACGTGTCGGTTGCCGAGCCTCCGAATTTTGATCCCGTGACCGCAGAGATATGCTGCAGGGTTTGTAAATGTAAAACAATGGTCCTAAATTGCTTCTTCAGTGCTGTGGTAACTTTGAACCGTCACTAAATGAATGGTTGTAAGACAAGGGCTACCTGTGGATAGCATCACCAATAAAGGGGTTTTATTTTTGTAGCTCAGGGTTGAAATGAGGGGTCCTTGCTGCTCTCAGAGCTTGGTGGTTTTCTGGCAGACGTTTCGTGACCCAAACTAGGTAACCTCATCAGTGTTGGGAGGAAGTGGGGTTTATTGGGGAGGAAGCAGGAAGAGGAGGAGGAGGAGAAGATGGAGGAAGAAGAAGAGGAGGAAAAGGAGGACTGAGAGATCCTTGGTGCTTTCTGAGCTTGGTGGTTTTCTTGCAGATGTTTCATTACCCAAAGTAGATAACATCATCAGTGCTAGAAGGGAGTGAGGTTTGTGGAGAGGAGGAGGAGGAGGAGGAGGAGGAGGAGTAGAACTATGGGCTCCTTAATGCTCTCTGAGCTTGGTTGATTTCTTGCAGACGTTTCATGACCCAACTAGGGAACATCATCAGTGATAGAAGGGAGAGGGGTTTGCGGAGAGGAGGAGGAGGAGGAGGAGTGTGGGATCCTTGTGCTTTCTGAGTTTGATGGTTTTCTTGCAGACGTTTAATGACCCAACTAGGTAACATCATCAGTGCTAGAAGGGAGGGGGACTTGCAGAGAGGAGGAGGAGGAGGAGGAGGAGGAAGAGGAGGAGGAGGAGGACTGTGGGGTCCTTGATATTCTCTGAGCTTGGTTGCTTCCTTGCAGACGTTTCATGACCCAACTAGATAACTTCATCAGTGCTAGAAAGGAGTGGGGTTTGCTCTCAGTTGATATTCTAATGGCTTGCCCTATCAGTGTTGGTGGGAGTAACCTTGGTGGTTCTTGGGTTGCACTGTTGACTATTGGCTTGTTTGGCCGTGCCTTGATTTGTGTATTGTTTACTTCTGTATTGTTAACCTTGGAGTGACAAGATGGCCAATCTGGTCAACAACAACATGTCCTCCACGCAATAAGAGGCTCCAAACCCAAGTCTTTAAGGTCTTCTGATTGTCACTTGGACTTCACAGGTTCTTCTTCTTTTAATCAATCAGCATAGAGCTGGAAGGGACCGTGGAGGTCTTCTAATCTAGACCAACCCCCTGCTCAAGCAGGAGACCCTATAAAATTTGAGACAGGTGGCTGTCCAGTGTCTTCTTGAAAACCTCCAGTGATGGATGGAGCCCCCACGATTTCTGGAGGCAAACTGTTCCACTGGTTAATTGTCCTCACTGTCAGGAAGTTTCTCCTTGATTTCAGGTTGCTTCTCTCCTTAGCTACTTTCCATCCATTGTTTCTTCTGATGCTTTGGAAAATAAGTTGAACCCCCCCCCCCCTCTTCTTTCTGGCAGCCCTTCAATTGTTTGGTTTCCTCCTGAGATAAGAGAATCCTAAAGCCAAGGATGACAGAGGCCATCAGGACACGAGTCCCACCTTCAAAGGATGTCCATAGAACTTAATTTTTCTTTTCTGATTCCATTCAGTTTTCACCTTCCTGAATGAATTTCTCCAGAATCCACTGAAGACTCCCCCACATTTTATTTTGGGGAGGAACCTCATTGCCCACTAGTAAGGTTTAGAATATACCATGTGTATAACTAAATGTATTTAATGTGACATGGAATTGTTAGAGAAACGCTTTCTTAAAAATTCCTTTTTAGCGTTAGGGAGAACATTCTAGGAACTTGCAAGGTAAATTGACCAGAGATATTAAGATTTGTGTTATCTCTCTGGCTGGGCTTATTAGTCTAGGTACAAAGCTTGCTCAATAGTAGTAACTGCGAGAGGGACCTCGGAGTCCTAGTGGACAATCCCTTAAATAGGAGCCAGCCGTGTGCTGCAGCTACCAAAAAAGCCAACACAGTGCTGGGCAGCATTAACAGAGGGATAGAATCAAGATCACGTGAAGGGTTAATACCACTTTACAATGCCCTGGTAAGGCCACCCTTGGAATACGGCATCCAGTTTTGGTCACCACGATGTAAAAAAGATGCTGAGACTCTAGAAAGAGTACAGAGAAGAGCAACAAAGAGGATTAGGGGATTGGAGGCTAAAACATATAAGGAACGATTGCTGGAATTGGTTTGGGTATGTCTAGTTTAACAAAGAGAAGGACGAGGGGGGACAGGATAGCCAATGTTCCAGTATCTCAGGGGCTGCCCCAAAGAAGAGGGAGTCAAGCTGTTCTCCAAAGCACCTGAAGGCAGGACAAGAAGCAACGGGTGGAAACTGACCAAGGAGAGAAGCAACCTAGAACTAAGGAGAAACTTCCTGACAGTTAGAACAATTAACCAGTGGAACAACCTGCCTCCAGAAGCGGTGAACGCTCCAACACTGGAAGTCTTTAAGAAGAGACTGGACAGCCATCTGTCCAAAATGGTATAGGGTTTCCTGCCTGAGCAGGGGGTTGGACTAGATGACCTCCGAGGTCCCTTCCAACTTTATCATCATCATCATCATCATCATCATCATCATCATCATCATTATTATTATTATTATTATTATTATTATTATTATTATTATTATAAAGCATCTAAAAGATAACAGAATAACAGAGTTGGAAGGGACCTTGGAGGTCATCTAGTCCAACCCCCTGTTCAAACAGGAGACCTCATACAATTTCAGACAAATGGCTGTCCGATCCCTTCTTAAGCACCTCCAGTGGCGGAACACCCACAATCGTTGAACTGAAGGTAAATAGAAGCAAACACAACATACTTCCACATCTTCACTCTTTTAAAGACATGCTATTTATTTAATCCGGAACACTTTAGAGCTTAAGTGAATGTCATGATGTATGTTTCTGTTACACTGAGAAATATTTTTATTTAGATGTATTTCCAGGCAGCGCCAACAGTGAATGGAGGCCGCTTTGAACTTTTAGTTCAAAGGATCTGTATGTATAATTTGGAGATCTAGGATTTCACTGTATATTTTTATGACCTTTCCATACTGAAGCAAAAGAGAGATTTTTTTCCCCCCCATGACTATTCATTAATGTTAGTTTATGTAGCCCAGCAGCCAAGATAAGAGTCCTGGAAGGATTAACTTGTGAGAAATAAGTTTCAGAGGCATGTTTAGAAGTCAGTGGGAAGACTTTATAGTTGTCTTCATGGATCTGAAGCAAATCATGGATTTGCTGCCCCAAAGAAGAGGGGGGGGGGTCAAGCTATTCTCCAAAGCACCTGAAGGCAGAACAAGAAGCAACGGATGGAAACTAATTCAAGGAGAGAAGCAACCTGGAATTCAGGAGAAACTTCCTGACAGTGAGAACAATTAACCAGTGGAACAACCTGCCTCCAGAAGCGGTGAATGCGCCAACACTGGAAGTTTTTAAGAAAAGATTGGACAACCACTTTTCCAGAGTGATACAGGACTAGAAGACCTCCAAGGTCCCTTCCAGTTCTATTCTGATTAATTGATTGATTGAGTGATTGATTGATTGATTGATTGATTGATTGATTGATTGAAATGGTCTAGGGCAGTGTTTCTCAACCTTGACCATTTTAAGGCACGTGGACTTCAACTCCCAGAATTCCACAGCCAGCATTGCTGGCTGTGGAATTCTGGGAGTTGAAGTCCATGTGCCATAAAATGGGCAAGGTTGAGAAACACTGGTCTAGGGTCTCCTGCTTGAGCAGCGGGTTGGACTAGAAGACCTTCAAGATCCCTTCCAACTCTTGTTATTCTGTTATCTGAAGGGCTGACCTGTAAAAAAGGTGAATTGTTCTGAATTCTTCCCCCAAACAGGAGAAGAATAGTTTAGTTTAAATTACAACAGAGCGGATTGCAGTTGAATGTTAAGGAAAACTTTCCTAACAGTGACCGTTGTTAACAACGGAAATTCATTCAGGGGAGATTGTGCAACAGAACGAAGAATGATCTGGCAGCGGATCCCTGCAATGGGGAAGATAGTTGGATCACACGGTCTCCAAAGTTCCCCCTAGTCCCTTCTATGAGATTATCCTGAAGATTATGTCGAAAACTGGAGATGGCAAGGCAGAAAACTTTGGAGTCTAGGGCTATGAGAAAGATTTTGCACGAGTCACACTGATGGATTGCCTTTGTGTATGTTTGGCAGTGTCCCCAGAGATGGGATTACTGGACCCGTTGCAGAAGTGATGGGAACAAGTAGACATTGTGGTCAAGAGTTCGTTTAACTTCTGTGCTGATGTCTGTGAAATTTAGCACATGGCGGTTTAAAGCTTCTGAAATTCCATTCGGTTTTGACAAAAAGCAAAATAGGTACAAGCACTTTAAAAACTTGGATTGTAGCACAAAAAAAACCCCCAAAAAACCAGGCATCACTTTTTTCATGGTCAGTCATTCGTAAGAATCTCCCTTCCCTGGCAAATTTTGTACTGGTCTGATAAAAAAAACAAAAGTTTTAGCTTCCAATGAAGAGGTTTTTATTTCTCATAGTAGAGATAATGGACTGGGGTGGACGTTCCGTGTATGGATGCTGTTGGCAAACCTCTAAACCTGTTTTTCTTTCCAAAATGAATTGAAATGTCAGTTCAGATCGCTGAATCAGATGTCTCTGCACTGATGGATAGCCAGGGCTTTTTCCAGATCACTTCAGAAATCTGATTCAAAAGCAGCCAAATCCAGTTTGAATGTCCACATCGAATAGGAATTTCCGAACAGTCAGAATCAGGCTAACTTTGCAAACTGATTGACGATTTGAATGTTGCCTGATTCATGTGAACCTAACCAGACAATAGATGAGCCAAGCTCCAGTTTTTACAAATATTTTTTTATAATTTAAATAAAAAAAAACAGCTCCTGAGCCAATAGATATTGTTGTTGTTAATTGCGAAGTCGTGTCCGACCCATGGCGACCCCACGGACAACGTTCCTCCAGGCCTTCCTGTCCTCTACCATCTTCTGCAGTCCATTGAAGCTCAGGCCTCCTGCTTCAGGGACTCCATCCAGCCACCTCCTTCTCTGTCGTCCCCTTCTTCTCTTGCCCTCCATCTTTCCCAGCATTAGGCTCTTCTCCAGTGAGTCCTTCCTTCTCATTAGGTGGCCAAAGTACTTGAGTTTCAACTTCAGGATCTGGCCTTCTAAAGAGCAGTTGGGGTTGATCTCCTCCAGGACTGACCGGTTGGATCGCCTTGCAGTCCAGGGGACTCGCAGGAGTCTTCTCCAGCACCAGAGTTCAAAGGCCTCCATTCTTTGGCGCTCAGCCTTTCTTAGGGTCCAACTTTCACAGCCATACATTGCAACTGGGAAAACCATGGCCTTGACTATATGCACTTTTGTTGGCAGGGTGATGTCTCTGCTTTTGAGTATGCTGTCTCGATTTGCCACAGCTTTCCTCCCCAGGAGCAAGCGTCTTTTAATTTCTTGACTGCAGTCCCCATCTGCGGTGATCTTGGAGCCCAGGAAGATAAAATCTGTCCCTACCTCCATTTCTTCCCCATCTATTTGCCAGGAATTGAGAGGGCCAGATGCCATGATCTTGGTTTTCTTAATGTTGAGTTTCAAGCCAACTTTTGCACTCTCCTTCTTCACCCGCATCAAGAGGCTCTTGAGTTCCTCTTCATTTTCTGCCATTAGAGTGGTATCATCTGCATATCTTAGGTTGTTGATATTTCTCCCGGCAATCTTAATTCCAACTTTCCAATAGATGTAGGATAAGGTTGTTCCTTGTTGAGCAAGCCTTTTTTTAAACCTATTCGTTGTGCTGTTTCTATTAGACCTTATTTGGAGTTTAAGAGGAGTAAGCTTTGCCACCAACTTTTTAAAAAAAACTTCTCACAGTCAAGAATATGTTTTCTTTCAGGCAAACGTTGTGTTGTTTTTTCTGTGGTGACAATGTCCTTTGCCATTGCTGCTTAAATGGGTGGGACATTGCAAATAAAAGGATAATTAGAATACAAAAATTCCTCGCAGAGAAACCACAATATTACTAGTCAAAAGAATAAGCCACAGGGAATATAAAACGGATGTAAAATTTAAAAAAAAAATCCATTTTTTTGTCCCAATCTAGTAATCAAAAGTTTCTACTGAATAGGACTTCAGAACTGAGCATTTGTAGCAGAGAGATTTTGCTAAGAACTTTTCTCATGCTAGTTGCCAATGAAATTATATCTGCAACAATATTGTTTGTCTTTTTTTCAACACGATGTTAACAATCCTTCACCCCCGTTTTCACCTCTGGGCATTTTTTGGCAGTTTTAGCCCCAGTCTTTTCTCTACTAGGCCTGGCTAGCGGATACGTCTCAGATCTATCGTTATTAGTCAGAGTGGTGTGAGATTATGCTTTGCAAATTGCTGTTTTTGGATAAGGGTATCCCTTTTAATCAAGTTCAGCAGTTAAAATATAATAATGGGCTGTGGCCATCGCTGTCTCTTAGGAGAAAAAGTAAAAACAAAACAAAACCAGTTTAGTAAAATTTATGACTATCCCAGAAGCGAGAAACCTGATATTAATCATGAAAAAGAATGGCATTATTGGGATTTTTAAAAAAAAGTAAATCATAATGCTGCTTCATTTGAACTTTCGTGCTTGGAAAGATTCTGCTTGGACTTTTGTGTAAGTAAATCATGGAATTTTTGCTCCCAGAAAGTGTTCCCATCACTGGAAGTTTTTAAGAAGAGACTTGGACAGCCCCTTGTTGGAAATGGTCTAGGGTGCCCTGCTTGAGCAGGGGGTTGGACTAGATGACCTCCGAGGTCCCTTCCCCCTATGATTCTATATTCTAAATCTCAGATTGGACATGTACTTTCTGTATGAAATCTATCCACCCTAGATAAAGAAACTTATATCACGTTTAGATGCCATATTGCCAATGCAAACTCTTTCCCTTTTCTTTCTTTCTTTCTTTCTTTCTTTCTTTCTTTCTTTCTTTCTTTCTTTCTTTCTTTCTTTCTTTCTTTCTTTCTTTCTTTCCTTCCTTCCTTCCTTCTTTCCTTCCTTCCTCCCTCCCTCCTTCCTTCCTTCCTTTCTTTTTTTTCTTTCTCTCTCTTTCTCTTTCCTTCCATCTTCTTCCCTCCTTCCCTAGCTCTCTCTCTCCCTTCCTTCTTTCTTTCTTTTTCTTTCTTTCCTTTCTTTCTTTCTTTCTATCTATCTATCTATCTATCTATCTATCTATCTATCTATCTATCTATCTATCTATCTATCTCTCCCTTCCTTCTTTCCTTCCTCCCTCCCTCCCTCTCTTCTTCCTTCCTTCCTTCCTTCCTTCCTTCCTTCCTCCCTCCCCCCTCTCTCTCTTTCTTTCTTTCTTTCTCTTTCCTTCCATCTCGAAGGGAGGGAGGGAGGGAGGGAGGGAGGGAAGAAAGAAAGAAAGAAAGAAAGAAAGAAAAAAGAAAGAAAGAAAGAAAGAAAGAAAGTCTCTCTTTCTTTCTCTTTCCTTCCATCTCCTTCCTTTCCTCCCTCTCTCTCTCCCTTCCTTCCTTCCTTCCTTCCTTCCTTCCTTTCTTTCTTTCTTTCTTTCTTTCTTTCTTTCTATCTCTCCCTTCCTTCTTTCCTTCCTCCCTCCCTCTCTTCTTCCTTCTTCCTTCCTTCCTTCCTTCCTCCCTCCCTCCCCCCTCTCTTTCTTTCTTTCTTTCTCTTTCCTTCCATCTCCCTCCCTCCCTCCCTCCCTCCCTTCTTTCTTTCTTTCTTTCTTTCTTTCTTTCTCTCGTAATTGGGCCACATTTTAAAGCGCCATACATGGAAACGACTTCTCCATTTTCTCAGCGGTGGTATCTCCTTTGCACGTCCAAGCTCTCGCACGCTACATTTGAGTTCCCCCCAAAGACCACTTTCTGAAATCCTGGAGAATAGCTTTCAATCCGTGTCTGTCTGGAGTTTTCCACCCAGTGCTGTCACACACCAGTTAACTTAATGGCCCATCTTGCTTGATATGCACCCCGGTCTCTGCCCTGTCTCATTTTTTTTTTAAAACAAATTACTTTAATAATAAAAAATTAACAGGAATCCAGCATGCATGAACGCCAGCTCCTGAGGCATTCTCAGAAAAGAAACAAAATGGTTGACTCTTTCTCTGTGTTTTATTTGGAAAGGTGAGGATTGCCAATGTTCAAAAATGACAGAAAGTAGAATTATAAGGGTTCTAAGCTTGAGGGATGATTGAGGGGTTCCATAAAGGGGTATCAAGGAATATCTTCATGACCTTTGCAGACAGATAAATGTTTTTCGATTGGTTAGTTCCCTCCTGATAGATGTTTTTGTGAATCAGGAAGTCTACCTAGCCCAGGGGTAGGCAACCTTGGCTCTTTTATGACTCATGGACTTCAACTCCCAGAATTCCTGAGCCAGCCATGCTGAGGGGAAAGGGAGAGGTTTCCAAGCTGAGGCATGCTGGCTGAGGAATTCTGGGAGTTGAAGTCCATGAGTCATGAAGGGGCCATAGTTTCCCCATGCTGGCTCAGGAATTCTGGGAGTTGAAGTCCACCAGTCATAAAAGAGCCAAGGTGGCCTACCCCTGACCCAGGGTGACCATTGTTTCCCCTCATGCTGTGCTCTTAATAATGTCCAAATGTGTCCCTTGGCTTAATCATGGTATGGACTCTTCAGGTTGATCACAGTGACTAGAAGTTTTTCGACTCACTTTCTTTGATTAGTCAAGATGGACTCAAGATGGACTTCACCGTTTTAAGCTCATCTATCTTGGCTAATAAACAGTGAGCGAAGCATCGTATCTGCCCTGTTTCCAAAGCAACGACAGAATAACAGAGTCAGGAGGGACCTTGGAGGTCTTCTAGTGCAACCCCCTGCTCAAGCAGAAGACCCTAGACACGGGGTAGGCAACCTTGGCTCTTTTATGACTTGTGGACTTCAACTCCCAGAATTCCTGAGCCAGCCACGCTGAGGGGAAAGGGAGAGGTTTCCAAGCTGAGCCATGCTGGCTGAGGAATTCTGGGAGTTGAAGTCCACCAGTCATGAGGGGGGCCATAGTTCCCCCATGCTGGCTGAGGAAAAGACCCTCAACTTCAGGTGCTCAGTACTCCCCCGGTATCAAGGGGGTACGACCGACTCCTTAAGACCCTCAACTTCAGGTGGTCAGTACTCCCTCGGTATCAAGGGGGTACGACCGACTCCTTAAGACCCTCAACTTCAGGTGCTCACATGAGGGGGCCTTAGTTCCCCCATGCTGGCTCAGGAATTCTGGGAGTTGAAGTCCACCAGTCATGAGGGGGCCATAGTTCCCCCATGCTGGCTGAGGAATTCTGGGAGTTGAAGTCCACGAGTCATGAGGGGGCCTTAGTTCCCCCATGCTGGCTGGGGAATTCTGGGAATTGAAGTCCACACCTCTTCAAGTTGCCATTGTTGAGAAACGCCCATTTACAATTTGTTCTTTCTCCATCTTTATGAAATGGGCCCTTAAATGAAATTCCAAGATTTTCTAGTGAAAGAATGCATCCTTTTCTTGGTCCTTCTGTGCCTTAAAAGGGATAAACACCGCCGCCATCTTGCAATTTTTGTACTCCCAAGATAACCAAATACCCAAGCTTGATTTAAATTCACCTTTTTTTGACTTGTTAGCCTTTAGTTTGCTTTCTTTTCCGTTCATCATTGACTTAACAATCATGCATGAATTGGCAGTTACCTGTTTTTTTGTTTTTTAAATATCCCTTTGAAATTCAGCACACTCTTAGAATAGCTAGCTAATCAGTATCCTAAGCACAGGCAATTATTTGTTTTGTTCAATCTGTCAAAAGAAAAGGATCCAACTGGGTGCCAAAAACTGGTTTGTACCTTTTCTTGTCTTATTCCGAATGGCTTTAGAAAAAAGCAAGAATGAGAAAGCAATTAGCTCGGTTAACTTTTTTTTTTTTACTTGAATGCTGTTTTTTCCCCTCACCTTAGAAGAATAGAATAGAATAATAACTTTATTGTCACATTGAATATACACTAATCAACATACGTTAAAATGAAATTTCATTGTATTCAGCTCTCAAAAGGGTCACCCCATAAATATGACAAAAATAAATAAATAAATAAATACAGAATTATGCCTTGGATATATAGGTCAAGTTATACCTCCCTTCCAACACAGGGGAGGTTTTTGTGTCTGTGAATCTTCTGAAATAAGCTATTGATCCAGGTTTTTTTTTTCCAAAAATGACAGCTGTATAAACGGACGTGCCTGTTTTCTTTGGGTGGGCAAACGTTAAAACAAGTTCAGGTTTTCAAAAACATGTGCAATATTACAGCTCTAAGGTTCTCCACGAAGCTATGGAAGAAGATGTAGATCAGTGTTTCTCAACCTTGACCATTTTAAGGCATGTGGACTTCAACTCCCAGAATTACACAGCCAGCAATGCTGGCTGTGGAATTCTGGGAGTTGAAGTCCACATGCCTTAAAATGGTCAAGGTTGAGAAACACTGATGTAGAT
Organism: Protobothrops mucrosquamatus; assembly: GCF_001527695.2. Classification (NCBI taxonomy): domain Eukaryota; kingdom Metazoa; phylum Chordata; class Lepidosauria; order Squamata; family Viperidae; genus Protobothrops; species Protobothrops mucrosquamatus. Next base: position 3,299,444 of record NW_015386413.1, read on the forward strand.
TCTCTTAGTGGTTTTGTCTCCCAAGGATTTTGAAATCATGGCTTAATGTATGTCTAACAGTTGACTGCCTGTAAACAATTTCACTCTGGCTTGGAGTTTGGCTTTGCTTTGAAGTTTGATCACAGGTCTTGAACAAAACAGAGCAGAATAACAGAGTTGGAAGGGACCTTGGAGGTCTTCTACTCCAACCCCCTGCTCAAGCAGGACATCCTGTACCACACACCAGACAAATGGTTGTCCAGTCCCTTCTTAAAGAACCTCCAGTGTTGGAGCACCCACAACTTCTGGAGGCAAGTCGTTCCACTGGTTAATTGTTCTCACGGTCAGGAAATTCCTCCTTATTTCTTAGTTGGTTCTCTCTTTAATGATCTTCCACCTGTTACTTTTGGTCCTGCCCTCAAATGTTTTGGAGAATAGGTGGACCCCCTCTTCTTTGTTGCAGCTCCTTGGATACTGGGAGGCTACTATCATGTCCCCCCTCATCCTTCTCTTCATTAAACTAGCCATACCCAATTCCAGGAACCATTCCTTATATGTTTTAGCCTCAAGTCCCCTGATCATCTTTGTTGCTCTTCTCTGCACCCTTTCTAGAGTCTCAATATCTTTTTTACATCGTGGTGACCAAAACTGGATGCAGTATTCCAAGTGTGGCCTTACCAAGGCCTTGTAAAGTGGTATTAACATTTCATGTGATCTTGATTCTGCCCCTCTATTAATGCAGCCTAGGATTACATTAGCTTTTTTGGCAGCTGCAGCACACGGCTGGCTCCTATTTAAGTGATTGTCCACACTCTGATAGTGCTGTTGCTTCTCTCTTTTGTCCCTCCATGAAATGCTCATTGTAGTTTTTCAAGCCTGAACAGATACATCACTTTCTCTGCTATCTCATCTTCTGTCCAGCCTTTTATTCTCATTTGTTCATTCGTTCATTCATTCATTCATTCATTCTTGTCCCTTGTCCTTCCAAAGAGATCTGCTTTGAAGTATAATCATGATGTGTGGACTTGGTTGAAGATCCCTTCATTCCCCATTCAGCCTCCTCCATCGGCTTTGAAGTGTGCTCACCTCTTGGGACTGTTTCTGTTCAAAGGTCTCCTGGTTTATTTATGCAAAGTTGTTTCATCTGTGGAACCAATGGAACTTTCAAGGCCCCGACATCAAATGCATAATGACTTAGGGCCACGATAAGCCTCAATGCTCCACAAAAGAAAAACCACACGGTGGACCGCAGAAAAACACCGCGGTTATATTCTTAGCTACGTAAATAAACTGGACTATTGTCTAGAGCCCCAATTGGAATCTGCCACGGGCTTAAGTCGCTGAAGTTGCTGAAGTGCGACAAGCTCAGAAAGTCAAACGCACATTCTTTCTGAAGCAGACTCAAAAGTAGTGAGTATGGTGAGTATGTTCATTTAGATTGACTTGAGACTACTGGATATTTTACGCCAACGTGGAATTTGTTTGGAATAGGACCGTCGGTGAGGACGGGATTGTTAGGGTTTTAACTCTGCTTTTTGAGGAGCGTCTACGTGGATCTCCAGGGCAATGTTTCAAGGTTTCCTTCCAAGGTTCTTCTCCCTAAACTAGACCAGGGGTCCTCAACTGTGGCAACTTTAAGACTTGTGGACTTCAACTTGAAGTTGAAGTTGAAGTCCACAAGTCCACAAGTCTTAAAGTTGCCATGGTTGAGGATCCCTGGACTAGACTACTCTTGACCTCCATTGGGATGAACGAAGCCATTCCTAAAACATGACATTTAATATGGGAAAAAAGGGGAGAGTTCACCCCAAAGTCAAGGACGACTTGTATATTTACTGCAGGATCCCAATTTGGGTCGGTCCCCGGGACCAAAGATTGAGTCTTCCGGGCTTTCGGACTGCTGGAACCCTTTGCTCGGAGAACCTCTCTCTCACCAGAATGTCCATGGAGACTCTCCATCATCGCAAGTCTTGGCTGTCCCAGCTCAGAGCTGAAGAAGCTTCTTGGATGAGAAGCGAAACATCTTCGGGGACAAACGAAGCCCCAGTAGCCTTTTGAAAAAGTATTTGGGGGATTCTCACCGGAATGTTTATATTTACTGCCGCATAGGAAGATCCAGAGGAGAGCATGAAGAAGGAATGACCTAATCTTTCTGTCTCTCTCTTTTTTTAAAAAATAAATAAATAAAAATTCAGCCCCCGCTCTTCATATTTTTTCCGGGAGTGGAACTTTCCCCAATGCAGTTGGAAGAGCTGGCCGGCTAACGAGCAGAGACGCATCTTCAAAGGATCCGGCGCATGTTTGCCGCACGTCGCTTCACATGAAAGGCTTGGCAAGCACTCAAGTATGGCCGAGAATGCCAATTAGGTGGTGTGCATGAGTGGAGTTTCAGGCACGGGGAAGGGGGTGGGGGTTGGGAAAGAGATGGGCGGTGGGCTGTGCCTTGGTGGACGCGCGGTAACTTGAGACCCCCAGACAAAGGAAGGGAGGCCCGTCTCAGAAGGAGACCCTCCTGCGGCAGGATTAAGGTCCTGATTGACAAAAGGAACGCCGAGAGCATTTAGCGTCGGTTCGCTAGCAAAGAACACGTCGAACCACGTCAGGGCCTGGCTTTTTAAATTCATAAGCGTCCTTCCCCCGTGTTTTTACACTGTGCAACCTTGCGCTGCGAACTCGCTGCGGGGAACGCATTGGAAACATGTCCTGCGTGGGAAGCTGAAATGTGATGCTCCGGAGGCCTTCCAGGATCTTTTGTCAGTTACTCCTAAGATATAAGTGTCATCCTATGTTTATTCGAAGATCCACATTAATAGTAGTTGCTGCTTTTGGAAGTGGTCAGCCCCAAGTGGCTTTCAGAAACACACAACTTCTTTTATCCTTGCAAGTAAGTCAAGAGGCAAGCTAGGCCAAAGGACATCTCCTTCGGCTTTGTGAATGGTTCAATCAATCAATCAGTCTATCAATCAATCAATCAGAATAGAGCTGGAAGGGACCTTGGAGGTCTTCTAGTCCAACCCCCTGCTCAAGCAGGAGACCCTACACAATTTCAGACAACTTCTTAAAAAACCTCCAGGGATGGAGCACTCACAATTTCTGGAGGCAGGTGGTTCCACTGGTTAATTGTTCTCCCTGTTAAGAAGTTTTTTCTTAATTCCAGGTTGGTTCTCTCCTTGATTGCTTTCCATCCGTTGCTTCTTGTCCTGCCTTCAGGTGCTTTGGAGAATAGGTTAATAATAATAATAATAATAATAAAGTTGGAAGGGACCTTGGAGGTCATCGAGTCCAACCCCCTGCCCAGGCAGGAACCCTACACCATTTCAGACAAACGGCTGTCCAGTCTCTTCTTAAAAACTTCCAGTGTTGGAGCATTCACCACTTCTGGAGGCAGGTTGTTCCCCCATCTTTGTGGCAGCCTCTCAAATACCAGAAGATTGCTATTATGTCCCCCTAGTCCAGGAGTAGGCAACTTTAGCTCTTTTGTGACTGGTGGACTTCAACTCCCAGAATTCCTGAGCCAGCCATGCTGCGGGGAAAGGGAGAGGTTTCCAAGCTGAGCCATGCTGGCTCAGGAATTCTGGGAGTTGAAGTCCACCAGTCATAAAAGAGCCATGGTTGTCTATCCTTGCCCTAGTCCTTAAACCCTGCAACAGTTCTTCATATGTTTCAGTCTCCAGGCCTTTAACCATCTTGGTTGCTCTTCTCTGCACTTTTTCTAAAGTCTCAACATCTTTTTTGTAATGGGGTAACCAAAACTGAAAACCACAGTATTGTTTTGAGAGTCTGATTTGTGAGATTGGAAGCCAGATTTTGAATCCCAAGCTGTTTGGGCTTTTTCTACAAGATGATCTCTTACATCCATCCATGATCTTGGTTGGTCTTAGGTTGCCGTTTTGATCACTAAACCTTAGATAGGCACAATTCCTGGATGTCAGAATGATCAGAATAAAATAAATAGCTGTTTCCATGATAGGGAATATGGCTTTAATATTCATTGATTGTACGTGAATTATCTCACGTAGAATCCATATGAGAAGAGATCCCAAACAGAGGCCTGTAATGTCTGTAAAAAGGGGCCTTAGAGACATAACAGAGATTAAGAGGAAATTCTCAATGCAGTCAAGAATGTTAAAGTTCCCAGCAGATAAAACAAGCTTGTGCATGGACACTTGTGTGTATTTTTTTTTACAAATGTGGAATGTGTTACTTTTTGCTGTTGGACTAGGAACCAGCTGAGTCCACAAAGATACACTATAAGAGAAGAATCCAGATGTTATATGTGTCTCTCTCAGCAGCCCTAGAGTTACGATCAGTTGTAGACAGGTGGATGGCTGGACAGATGGATGGATGGATGAATAGATATAGATAGATGAGAGAGAGAGATGGGAGGGAGGGGAGAGAGAGAGAGAGAGAGAGAGAGAGAGCTAGGGAGATACATATAGATAGATGATAAGATAAATAGATAGACAGACAGACAGACAGACAGACAAACACAGACAGACAGACAGACAGACAGACATAGATAGATAGATAGATATAGATATAGATATAGATATAGATATAGATATAGATATAGATATAGATATAGATATAGATATAGATATAGATATAGATATAGATATAGATAGATAGATAGATAGATAGATAGATAGATAGATAGAGATAAATAGATAGATAGATAGATAGATAGATAGATAGATAGATAGATAGATAGATAGAGATAGATAGATAGAGATAGAGATAGAGATAGAGATAGAGATAGAGATAGAGATAGATAGATAGATAGATAGAGATAGATAGATAGATAGATAGATATAGAGATAGATAGATAGATAGATAGATAGATATAGATAGATAGATAGATATAGATAGAGAGATAGAGATAGAGATAGAGATAGAGATAGATAGATAGATAGATAGATAGATAGATATAGAGATAGAGATAGATAGATAGATAGATAGATAGATAGATAGATAGATAGATAGATAGATAGATAGATAGATAGATAGATAGATAGATAGATAGATAGATATAGATATAGGTAGATAAGGTAGGTAGGTAGGTAGGTAGAGCAAGTAGCTCTTGGAAACTCTGAGGAGCCAAAGGTGGGCTTGAGAGAATCTGAATGTGGACCTCTTTTTTTATAACCCAACCTTGTAACTGCCTGGTGTTTCACTTGTACGCCTCTCGTTAAGTGACATTACTAATTACTAAATTGCTTCTTTTCCCTTCCTTGCTCTGCTGTGGGGGTTCCGTTTTGACCCCTCCCTGACCTAAATAAGCCAACGTCTTCAAAGTGAGGCAACAGTTAAACAACTTTTCCAATTCTTGATTTCTTTCGAAGCGGCAAGCTGTGACTGATTCCCAGAAGTTCCTATTACCTTTTCTGCTGCAATTTTGATTTATGCCCTCATTTGCAAGGAACGTCACCCAGTTCCATCTTCTCCCAGGGAACGTGAGCCATAAACATAAACAAAAGGTCTTCAGTTTACTATTAATGGTAGCATTAATTACGCTCCCATCATGGTAGAAGCCAGTGGAAAAAGTTTTCTTTTAAAAAAGCACCAGGAAATAAACGGCACAGGCAGGGAACACATTAACTCTGTTGGAATGGAATAAAATATGTTCTTACTATTGACTCAAACACTACTATGTTTTAAAAATTAATGTATTTTTCTTCTTTCCCTTTTTCCTTCCTTCCTTCCTTCCTTCCTTCCTTCCTTCCTTCCTTCCTTCCTTCCTTCCTTCCTTCTTTTCTCTTCCATCCATCCACCATCTTCCTTCCTTCCTCATCTATTCATCCATCCATCCATCCACTATCTCCCTCCCTCCCTCATCCATCCACCCACTGTATTCCTTCCTTTCTCATCTATTCATCTGTCCGTCCATCCATCATCCATCAACCCTTCCTTCCTTCCTTCCTTCCTTCCTTTCTCTTTCTTTCTTTCTTTCTTTCTTTCTTTCTTTCTTTCTTTCTTTCTTTCTTCCTTCCTTTTCCTTCCTTCCTTCTCCCTCCTTTCCTACTCTCTTTCCTTCCTTCCTTCTTTCCTTCCTTCCTTTTCTCTTCCATCCACCCACCATCTTCCTTCCTTCCTCATCTATTCATCCATCCATCCATATCTCCCTCCCTCCCTCATCCATCCACCCACTGTATTCCTTCCTTTCTCATCTATTCATCTGTCCACCCATCCATCCTTCCTTCCTTCCTTCCTTCCTTCCTTTTCCTTCCTTCCTTCCTTCTCCCTCCTTTCCTACTCTCTTTCCTTCCTTCCTTCCTTCCTCCCTCCCTCCCTCCCTTCCTTCCTTCCTTCCTTCCTTCCTTCCTTTTTTTTTTTTTCAGATGATGCCAGCTCAGGAAGGGAGAGTTCGGGACCTGAAAATCCTAACAGTGGATCAGAAGATCAGTTGGGGAAGCTATGGGGTAAGCCTGGATAAAATCCCCTTCTATCCCTTCTGCCACCCTTCATGGTGAAAGAACATTCTCCACTGGGATTTCAGTTCTGCCAAAGGCAGGACTCACCAACCCCGGGCTTCAGTTCAGCTTGCCTATCGCCTCCTTGGAGATGGCTTCCCAAGTCTTTCCACCTGGGGTGCTCTCCCAAAGGAGGAGAAAAGCGAGGTGAATTTTTTGCATCCTTGGCTGGTTGTGTGACGGCGAGATTGGGTGCTAAGAATGCCACATGTAGTTTTTGGCACACCGGTAGTGCCGTATTTCACATGTTCGAGGCAGAAGAACAGCATTCTTAAGAGAGCTCCATCTTTCTGTGTGTCAGAGTTGACTGTCTTTTTGTGGCCTTGCAACACCAGCGTGCCTCTCTTCCCGTGAGGAGGCCAGCTCAATAAACTTGAACTTGAACAAACTCCTAACCCTAACTGGAAACCTGCAAAGGAATCCAGGCCGTTCCCTTAAACCGGAAGGCTGTCTGAACTTCCCCCTTGAGAAGCCACAACACAAACAGACCTTCCTTGAGTTTCTTTTGTTGTGTGCATTCCTTGTGTGTGTTCAAGCCAACCTGGATAGCAGAAGTTCAGGTTAAGCTGTGGGCCTCAGGGAACCGAGAATATGGTGGACAGTTTGCTAGACCGATTGGTAATAAAGTTGTTGTTAGTTGCGAAGTCGTGTCCGACCCATCGCGACCCCATGGACCACGTTCCTCCAGGCCTTCCTGTCCTCTACCATCTTCTGGAGTCCATTGAAGCTCAGGCCTCCTGCTTCGGTGACTCCCTCCAGCCACCTCCTTCTCTGTCGTCCCTTTCTTCTATTATTGCCCTCCTTCTTTCCCAGCATCAGGCTCTTCTCCAGGGAGTCCTTCCTTCTCATTAGGTGGCCAAAGGACTTGAGTTTCCACTTCAGGATCTGGCCTTCTAAAGAGCAGTCGGGGTTGATCTCCTCTAGGACCGACCGGTTTGATGGCCTTGCAGTCCAGGGGACTCGCAGGAGTCTTCTCCAGCACCAGAGTTCAAAGGCCTCCATTCTTTGGCCCTCAGCCTTCCTTATGGTCCAACTTTCACAGCCATACGTTGCAACTGGGAAAACCACGGCCTTGACTCTATGCACTTTTGCAATAAAGTAGAACACCCAACTTGTTTCCTTGTTCGGAGAAGTAAAAATGAGACAAGTGCCATCTTTTCCTTCCCAGCGTGGGTTTCCTTTCTGTTCTCTGAATGAGTCCTTTCATGCAGGACCTGAATGGCTCATGATCGGGTCCACGTGGCCTGCTTTGTTGATGGGCTGCATCCTTTTTTATAGCCTCGCCTTCCAGGTTTCTCCTGAGGTTAACCTTCTAAAAGGAACCGAGCTGTAGTTACATCATGTCTCTTGTAGCTACTCAAGCACTTTAGCGGTCTACGGTAGGTCTTTTCTTCTTGTGAACTAATTAAGCCAGTCATCTATGACTCTGCTCACTAATCAGAGATTGTGGATCCCATCAGGCTAGGATGGGGGATTGATTTATGTACCTCCTGCCTCTGATTCCTTCAGGCATCCACTGACCAATTTTTTTCTTTCATTCTGCGTAACTGGGGGATGTCAGTCTTAAGAGTTCATTCTATAATTTTAAACAACAGGGTTGTGTTTGAATCGGGGGCAAAGAAGCTGGTATTTGGGCCATCTCTTAGGGGACTTCCCAAAAAAGTATGCAACTAAAGGAGGATTTTTGACTGAGAAGTAATCCAACCTGGATTTTTTTAAAAATACCTATTTCTTTTCAAGGAAGGAAGGAAGGAAGGAAGGAAGGAAGGAAGGAAGGAAGGAAGGAAGGAAGGAAGGAAGGAAGGAAGGAAGGAAGAGGGAGAAAGAAAGGATGAGAGAGGAAGAAAAGAAGAAAGAAAGGAAGGAAGGAAGAGGGAGGAAGAAAGGATGAGAGAGAGGAAGAAAGGAAGGAAGGAAGGAAGGAAGAGGGAGGAAGTTTCCTATTCTCTCTCCTTCTTTCCTTCCTTCCTTCCTTCCTTCCTTCTTTCCTTCCTTCCTTCCTTCCTTCCTTCCTTCCTTCCTTCCTTTCTTTCTTTCTTTCTTTCTTTCTTCTCCCTCCTTTCCTACTCTCTCTCCTTCTTTTCTTCCCTTCCTCCTTCCTTCCTTCCTTCCTTCCTTTCTTCTTCCTCCTTCTTTCCTACTCCTTCCTTCCTTCCTTCCTTCCTTCCTCTTTCCTTCCTTCCTTCTCCCTCCCTCCTTCCTTCCTTCCCTCCCTCCCTCCCCCCTCCTCCTCTCTCTCTTTTTCTGTCTTTCTCTTTCTGTATCTTTCCCTCTCCCCCTCAATCTCCCTCCCTCCCTGTCCTCTCTCCCTCCCTCCCTCCTCTCCTGTAACTTTCTTTTTCCTCCTTTCTTGCCTTCTTCTTCTCTCTCTCTCTCTCTCTCTCTCTCTCTCTCTCTCTTTTGAAAGAGAGACATTTCACAACTGTTTAACTGGAGATCTGGTTTCAGCGTATCACACCAAAGAAGGGAGAGCACTTAACCCATTTCAAAGGGAGAAAGAAAGGAGAGGAGGCAGCCACAGAGATATAGTCTTACCTCCTGGTTTTTAAAAGTCTCTCTGTGTGTGTATGTGTGTGTGTGTGTGAGAGAGAGAGACAATGACTAAACTAAAGGCCTGAGACAGGAATGAAGAGAGAGGGGCAGTTCAGAGGGCCCCGTTTGAAGGCTGATTGTTCTCCTAGGAGCAGGAAAAGTTGGTCTTCTGTTCTCTTACGGAGCAAAAGGAAACCTGAGAATTCTTATATCCATTCAGAAGCAGGAGTTGGCTTGCCTGCCTTCCAGCCTACCAGGAGATCTGTGCGGGGGCAGCGTAGATGGACGATTAACTTAATTCACTCTCACAGGACCCTGGCATAGCAAACGGGGGGTTTTTCTTTTTTTTTTTTTTTTCCCAAAATTTTTTTTTATTATTTTCAACATAAGAAAAAAAGCAATCACAAGTACATCACAATTGGAAAACCCCCTCCCCACCCCCCACCCGGACTTCCCAAACCTAATCCCAGGATACTATTCATCTAAAAGTAACCTTATATTAATATCCCTAACTCCACAAAATATAATTCTACATAAGTAGGTGAAATATATGTATATATATAAAAAGAAAAAAAATTTTTTTTATCTAAAAACCTAACCTATATTCCACCATTCTATGCTTATTTTGAATATAAACAATCCATCACTGGCTTTCAAGAAGCTCTGCTGTGGACGCTTCTCCTGCCTGTATCGGTAGAGGAGTAACAGAATAACAGAGTTGGAAGGGACCTTGGAGGTCTTCTAGTCCAACCCCCTGCTCAGGCAGGAGAACCTAGACCATTTCAGACAAATAATGGTCCAGTCTCATGTTAAAAACCTCCAGTATTGCAGCAACTTCTGAAGGCAAATTGTTCCACTGGTTAATTATTTCTCACTGTCAGGAAGTTTCTCCTTAGTTCTTGATTGGATTCTCTCCTTGATGAGTTTCCATCCGTTGCTTCTTGTCCTGCCTTCAGGTGCTTGGGAGAATAGCTTGACTCCCTCTTCTTTGTGGCAGCCCCTGAGATACTGGAACGCTGCTATCCTGTCCCCCCTCGTCCTTCTCTTCATTAAACTAGACATACCCAATTCCAGCAACCGTTCTTTATATGTTTTAGCCTCCAGTCCCCTAATCATCTTTGTTGCTCTTCTCTGCACTCTTTCCAGAGTCTCAACCTCTTTTTTACATCGTGGTGACCAAAACTGGATGTAATATTCCAAATGTGGCCTTACCAAGGCATTATAAAGTGGTGCTAACACTTCATGTGATCTTGATGGAGAATATTTGTAGCTTAAGGTTGAGCTGTGGGGGTCCTTGATGCTCTCTGGAGCTTGGTGAGTTTTATTGGAGACATTTCCTTACCCAACTAGGCAACATCAACAGTACTAGAAGGAAGTGGGTTTGTTCTCTTTTTATACACTAGTGGCTTGCTTTGTCAGTCTGTTAAAGGAGAATCAGCCTCACTGCCTTCTAGCACTGATGATGTTACCTAGTTGGGTAATGAAACATCTGTAAGAAAGCAACAAAGCTCCAGAAAGCCCCCAGGACTTCTGAATCCTCCTGTCTCCCCCATCCTTTGTAAACCATCAATCCTAAAATTTCAGTCTTGTAATAAGATGGTAGTTTGAATTCGCAACTTATTTGTCCCAAATAAGGTGCTTTTTCAAGAGGCAACTTGTTTTTCTTTGAAGACATTTTGCTTCTCATCCAAGAAGCTTCCTCAGCTCTGAGTAGATGGTGGGGAATGGAAGGATTTATTAATCCCATATTATTCATATAAATCCTTCCATTCCCCCACCATGCAGTCAGAGCTGAAGAAGCTTCTTGGATGAGAAGCGAAACGTCTTCAAGGAAAAACAAAGAAAGTCCAGTTGCCTCTTGGAAAAAAGCACCTTTGGGACAACCAGGACCTGGTGGACTTCAACTCCCAGAATTCCTCAGCCAGCATGGGGAAACTTTGGCCCCTTCATGACTCGTGGACTTCAACTCCCAGAATTCCTGAGCCAGCATGGCTCAGCTTGGAAACCTCTCCCTTTCCCCTCAGCATGGCTGGCTCAGGAATTCTGGGAGTTGAAGTCCACCAGTCATAAAAAGAGCCAAGGTTGCCTACCCTTGGTTTAGACAATTGGCAACTTATTTAATATGGATTGGATTTTTACGGTTATTTTTGCGACCTTCCAACAGGCAAAACCAATGGGGAAGCCAGATTAACAGCCGTGCTGCTAACCAAACAACTGAAGTGATTTGCGTAACAGTTGTGGCAAGGGAGGTCGTAAAATGGGGCAAAATTCACTTTGCGACTGTCTTCGCTGAGCAGCAGAAATTGTGCGTGCAATTGTGGCAGGGGTGGGATTTAGCCAGTTCCCACCACTTCAGCAGAACCGGTAGCTAATTTTTTGGTTGCCAACAGGCCCAGAACGGACTTCCGGAAGCAGCATCCACACAGAGAACCGGTTGTTCACCTATTTCAGGGGTAGGCAAGCTTGGCTCTTTTATGACTCGTGGACTTCAACTCCCAGAATTCCTGAGCCAGCACGGGGGAACTCTGACCCCCTTCATGACTGGTGGACTTCAACTCCCAGAATTCCTGAGCCAGCATGGGGGAACTATGGCCCCCTTCATGACTGGTGGACTTCAACTCCCAGAATTCCTGAGCCAGCATGGCTCAGCTTGGAAACCTCTCCCTTTCCCCTCAGCATGGCTGGCTCAGGAATTCTGGGAGTTGAAGTCCACCAGTCATGAAGGGGCCAAAGTTTTCCCCATGCTGGCTCAGGAATTCTGGGAGTTGAATTCCACGAGTCATAAAAGAGCCAAGCTTGCCTAGCCCTGCCCTATCTGAATCCCACTATTGGGATTGTGGTCCTATTTACTGTGGGTCAATAGTGGCCTGCAGGGGTCCCACGAAGAGGCAACTTGACGGATGCCGGACGGACCATCTTGGAGGGCAGCGTTTCTGCTGCCTCCCCTCTCGAGACCATCGGGGAAAGACACCCCCCCCCTTGCATTTGCACACCCATCTTTCCCGACAGAGCTAGGATGTCACACTTGTCCCTCCAGCTGTCCGCTCGGTCCTTCATTAGGTTACACATGAAAGCCTCGGAGCGAAGCCCTTCGGCGCAAAGGAAGACGAAGAGACTGAAATCAAATATCCCGAGGTGGCCGAGACCCAGAAGGCTGAGATTGGGTGGAGATGGAGGCATTTGTTCTTGCTTGCTTGGGCTCAAAGCATTTTTCGGGGGCAGAAGGAGACGTGGAGCTGGGCTCCCCCTTGCATGCATCTAAAGTATGAAGTTGGGGGGGGGGGTTGAGAAGGGAGGGGAACGGGGTGAACCAGGAGCAAAAGACTCTGCTTTGATACTGACTCACACAGCAAGAGGTGCGTGTGTCAAATCCATCAGAATAGAGCTGGAAGGGACCTTGGAGGTCTTCTAGCCCAACCCCCTGCTCAAGCAGGAGACCCTGACCCATTTCAGACAGGGAGCTGTCCAGTCTCTTCTTAAAAACCTCCAGTGATGGAGTGCCCTCGACTTCTGAAGTGTCTGTGGAGGTTCTCAGTCCTCCAGGTCATGATTGGTCCCAAAGATGCTTTTTCACGAGGCAACTGGACTTCCTTGTTTTTCTTAGAAGATGTTTCGCTTCTCCTCCAAGAGGCTTCCTCAGCTCATCAAAGAAGCTTCTTCTTCAGAGCTGACTTTCTCATAATTTGCTCCTATTATTCCTAAAAAATAATAATTCTGGCTTGAAATCTATTTGTTTTTTAGTCATTTTCTCCAACCATAAGTGTATTTTAACCCAAATTCTTTTTGCTGTAGGGCATGTCCACCAGATATGATAATAAGTACCTGGTTTTTGTTTGCATTTCCAACAGTTGTTTGAAGTATTTTTAAACATTTTTGCTAATCTGCTAGTTTTCTTTTTGAGATCGGAGAAAGGGCCTCAAAGATAGTTCTGCATCTCTGGTCCTCCAAATTCTAGACCTGGGGTAGGCCACCTTGGCTCTTTTATGACTCGTGGACTTCAACTCCCAGAATTCCTAAGCCAGCCACGCTGAGGGGAAAGGGAGAGGTTTCCAAGCTGAGCCAAGCTGGCTCATGAATTCTGGGAGTTGAAGTCCACCAGTCATAAAAGAGCCAAGGTTGCCTACCCCTGATCTAGACCCTCCATTAATTCCATCTTTTTTCCATTCAGGCGATTTTCTCTTCTCTGGGCCCTGACAGCTGTCAGACAGCAGTGCTGAGATGAAACTGCTTCTCCTTCAGCCTGATGAAAAGGGTTATCTGCATATAGTTGACACCTTAACTCCAGCCTATCAAACCATCTTTCTTCAGGGCGCCCCTCCCAACCTCACAATCTGAGATAATCCTCCGTCATCACAATCCGTGGTGCCAATTGGGGAAAAATAGATTCCACAAGTGCCCCGGTCAGATAATGTAGCCTGCCCTGCTGAAAGGCGATGATAGGTTGAGCCAATCTGGCGTAAATGGATTTCCTTGGTTTCCGTCAAGATAACCCAGGCCACCTCAACCCGATAATCAGATTAGAAATCTGACAGAACAAGATTGGACAGGTTGCTTGGACCCCTAGTAAGGTGTTCACTCCAACTGATGAGGACGAGTTGAAAGTGGTAGAACATTGCTCCAACACGGGCTTATCTTCGGCCTTCTGCATTGAAGAGAAGTTATACTTTGCCTCCAGAATAAAAAGAGTATATAATAGAATAACAGAGTTGGAAGGGACCTTGGAGGTCCTCTAGTCCAACCTTCTGCTCAAGTAGGAGACTCTTACAGAACCATAGAAGAAACAGAGTTAGAAGGGACCTTGGAGGTCTTCTAGTCCAACCCCATGTTCAAGCAGGAGACCTTATACTCTTTCAGACAAATACCTGTCCAGTCTCTTCTTTAAAGCATTCACAACTTCTGGAGGCAAGTTGTTCCACTGGTTAATTGTTCTCACTGTCAGGAAATTCCTCCTTAGTTCCAGGTTGCTTCTCTCCTTGATCAGTTTCCATCCATTAGATCCGATCCTCTTGAAAAAGAACATTTAGGATCTACTACATTTCATTTGCTCCCCCACCGTCCTTTAGAGAGAAGTACATGATGGCTATAAGTCCCTTCTGCAAAGATAAAATCTTGCCTAATTTCATATATAACAGGCTGGAATCTTCTGAAAATGTTCCGTAAACGCAGGCAGGCTCAACTACTTGGGAGGAGAGCATCCCTCCCCTCTCCACAAGGCACACCTGGAGACTGAGACTTAAGGAAACGCTGTGGGGAGAGGCATTTGTCAGGAACAAACTCTGATTCCTTGGAGTTTTGTGTGTGTTGTTGCTGATTTCTTGTTCTGTGACTTCTGCTTGGAAACCCAGGAACTCTGACCATTGGACTGGCTGACAACGTTGCTTGGGTGTTCAAAGATCTCGGACTGTATTGTGGCTTCCCTTTTCAAACTGCTCAGGCAAGCGTGTCTTCACACAGACTGGTTAGGTTTATGCTGTATGTGTCATTCCTTGTTATCTCCGTGGCCTTGAGTAAATTCCTCTCCCAATCAGACTGTATGTGAAACTACTTGCAGCCAGAGATGGCTGAAGGTGTGTGTGTCTTTCTTTGTTTGGAGGCTTGCTAGAAAAGTGGGAGCATTTGGGGAAAATTTGGAGCAATTAAAGGGCGGTTTGGATTGCCAGCTGACTGCATTGCCTCTGTGCTGTGCCCTGGGTCATCACAGCACCTTTGGGTCTTTGCTATGAGTTTAATGAACTTTTTCCTCAAGGATTCTTTTTCCGATAAGAGAATAGCAGAGCTGGAAGGGATCTTGGAAATCTTCTAGTCCAATCTCCGAAGCTTTGCTTATGTTTTGCTTCTCTTTACAGCTCGGCCGAGATTCACTCAGCCTGCGAAGATGAGGCAACGTGTGATCGCCCGGCCGGTGGGCAGTTCGATCCGACTCAAATGTGTGGCCAGTGGCAACCCCCGGCCGGACATCAGCTGGCTAAAGGACAACAAGCCTCTGACCTCGCAGGAGATTGGCGAGAACAAAAGGAAGCGGTGGACCCTCAATCTGAAGAACCTGAAGCCGGAGGACAGCGGAAAATACACCTGCCGTGTCTTCAACAGGATGGGCGAAATCAACGCCACCTACAAAGTAGAAGTGATCCGTAAGTATTGACTGACAGCTGAGCGTGACGAGTTGTCGCTCAACAAGTTGGCAAAGCCTCTGGTCCTGAGCACGTTAGTCCAGCATCAAGACTCTCATCCCGGGGAAGAGAAGCTGCTTCTGAGGAAACAAGATGAGGGATTCAGACGTCATCCTGAACCCAATGATTTCAAACTTAGTCTACATCTGATTGGATACTGGATTCTTCAAGCTGTGAAAAAGTGGGCAAGCTTTATGGGGATGTAACTGTACGGGGCCACCATATAACATAGATATCAAAAGCTTCGCTTTTTGGTCAGGCAGGCCTGTAGACCAGGGGTCTTCAAACTTGGCCCTTTTATGACTTATGGACCTTCAACTCCCAGAATTCCTCAGCGTGCCTGACTGAGGAATTCTGGGAATTGAAGTCCACAAGTCATAAAAGGGGCAGGTTTGAAGACCCCTGCTATAGACGGAGGATTAACAATTGGTAAGACTTAAAACCGTGACAGAGCCCAAAATTTCAGAAGGTCTTAGAATAGAATAACAGACTTGGAAGGGACCTTGGAGGTCATCTAGTCCAAACCTTTGCTCAGGCAGGAAATCCTATACCATTTCAGCCAAATGGCTGTCCAGTCTCTTCTTGAAAACTTTCAGTGTTGGAGCATCCACAGCTTCTGGAGGCAGGTTGTTCCACTGGTTAATTCAAGAGTGACAGTCCTTCAAAGAGGAATCAAGATCCAACGAAGAGAGGAACTACTCAAAGGTAGGCAACGAAGAACAGGACGGAAGTCCGCGAAACCTCTTATCGAACTGAGGGAGAAGAAATACCGTTGGGGACTCTATAACCTTGTGACGATAGTACAGGGGGGAGCAGGAAGAGAAGTAATTTGATCTGTATGGGTATTCCAGCAACCGTTCCTTATATCTTTTAGCCTCCAGTCCCCTAATCGTCTTTGTTGCTCTTCTCTGCACTCTTTCTAGAGTCTCAGCATCTTTTTTACATCGTGGTGACCAACACTGGATGCAGTATTCCAAGTGTGGCCTTACCAAGGCCTTGTAAAGTGGTATTAACACTTCACGTGATCTTGATTCCATCCCTCTGTTAATGCAGACTTAGCACTGTGTTAGCTTTTTGGTCACAAAAGGGGATCACGTAATCTAGGGACACTAGATGAAATACGAGTCAGTTGCCAAGCGGCCAAATTTTGATCACGTGACCACGGAGAGGCTGCAACAGCCATAAGTGTGAAAAATGGTTGTAAGTCTCTTTTTTTTTCAGTAACGTTTTGTCCTTAAAACGAATGCGGTAAGTGTGCTCAAAAGCCGACGTCTCCAATCCGAGGACTTGAAGCCGCCCATCAACGATAACATTTTCAGTTACATAAAAATGTGAATGAGAAGCACATGTGGAGGAAGGATCCCTCTTGTGCGCCGATGATACAAGACTGTCCCACATCTGGGACTGATAAAGGCGCAGCTGTGCGGAGTAGTGAAAAACATGTGTTTACATTAAAACCAGGAGCAGAAACAGGGAAATGAATCAAATCTCAGCTCCGTGTAGGATATGTAGCGTGTAGCATTTCCCCCCCCCCCTCATGGACGCCAGGCGGGTGTCGGTCACAGCTACGCTCTTCCCATTTATCTTGTGTTCGCTTGGAGATAAAGAAGGATAGAGCATCTTTCTGTTAACCTTTACAGCAGGGGCATAAATTGCCAGATTTTTGCTATTAAAGAGATTTGAAGGGTGATTACCCTTTCGTGTATCCTAAGGTTAGAGAAGAGATTTATCGTCCGATGTTCTGGCTGTTTTGACTGAGCCGTTGGGCTTTTGTCTGGCTCGTCTGCCTGTGAAAATGTAGCTTTTCCCAGAGTTGATCCTCTCCATTTCCAAGATCGTTTTGGTGTAGTTGGCAGGCTGCATCTTACGATCCGCGTTCTTCTTCGCTGGAACTGCTCTGCAGTTCTCCTTCAATTGTTGGAACTTGTCTGGCTTTTATTTCAAAAATCAGGAGAATGACGGTCCCTGCAGGAGCTGTGCTACCAGATATATATGGGAAGCAGAACCATTTTTGCCAGCAAAATAAAAGCCCAGCTTGTATTTGCCATCAGTCTTGCTTGCAAAGTAGGAATCAGTGGGATTGATAGATTTTTTTTATTAAGAAACATAAGCTTTGTGAACTATAATTCTTTTCATTAAATGCACGGGGCAGGGGAGAAGGAAGGCAGGTTGTTTAGGCAGGTGCAGGATAAGAGTTATGCTATGTGTTGAAAAAAAAACAATTGAGTGATACTAGCTTCTAATTTAGAAAGGGTTGAGTTAATTCAATTAATTAATTGACGCTACGGAAGATTAACACACCTTGTGGATTCTTTTGGAACTTAGCTTCTGGATGCCTTTGGTTTCTTTAGCATTTAGAGAAGGAGTGGATGCTGGCAGTGAGAACAATTAACCAGTGGAACAGCTTTCCCCCAGGGTGCTCCATCACTGGAGGTTTTTAAGAAGAGACTGGACAGTCATTTGGCATAGGAGTAGAGTAGAGTAGAGTAGAGTAGAGTAGAACAGGGTACGGTAGGGTAGGGTAGGGTAGGGTAGAAAATAGAATAGAATAGAATAGAATAACAGACTCAGAAGGGACCTTGGAGGTCATCTAGTCCAACTCTCTACTCAGGCAGGAAACCCTATACCATTTCGGACAAATGGCTGTCCAGTCTCTTCTTAAAAACCTCCAGTGTTGGAGCATTCACCGCTTCTGGAGGCAGGTTGTTCCACTGGTTAATTGTTCTAACTGTCAGGAAGTTTCTCCTTAGTTCTAGGTTGCTTCTCTCCTTGGTTAGTTTCCATCCGTTGCTTCTTGTCCTGCCTTCAGGTGCCTTGGAGAATAGCTTGACTCCCTCTTCTTTATGGCAGCCCCTGAGATACTGGAAGACGGCTATCATGTCCCCCCTCGTCCTTCTCTTCATTAAACCAGATATACCCAATTCCAGCAACTGTTCTTTATTATTCTGTACTCTGTATCACATGCATGACTTAGACAACTCTTAATCAAGAGAAAACTTGTCTGTATTGATTTCCAGAGAGGACACGATCCAAACCCATCCTTACTGGGACACACCCGGTGAACACAACTGTGGACTATGGAGGAACAACCTCATTCCAGTGTAAGGTGAGGAGTGACGTTAAACCGGTGATCCAGTGGTTGAAGAGAGTGGAATACGGCACAGAGAGCAGATACAATTCCACCATTGATGTCGGCGGGCAGAAGTTTGTGGTGCTTCCCACCGGTGATGTTTGGTCTCGTCCCGATGGCTCCTACCTGAACAAACTCATGATCACGCGTGCCAAGGAAGAAGATGCTGGCATGTACATTTGCCTAGGGGCAAACACGATGGGGTACAGCTTCCGAAGTGCGTTTCTTACCGTGTTACCAGGTGAGATGTTTGTTTCAACCATTGGGTCTTCCTTCAATTTTATTTATTTTGTTAATTTTGCTTTCTTAAGCTTAGGGCTATTGCTTTTGCAGCTGAATTTTGAGCTCTGAGCATATATCAGACAATCACCTGTCTGAGATGGTATAGGTTCTCCTGCTTGAGCAGGGGGCTGGACTAGAAGATCTCCAAGGTCCCTTCCAGCTCTATTCTATTCTATTCTATTCTATTCCATTCCATCCCATCCCATCCCATCCCATCCCATCTCTATTCTATTCTATTCTATTCTATTCTATTCTATTCTATTCTATTCTATTCTATTCTATTCCATCCCATCCCATCCCATCCCATCTCTATTCTATTCTATTCTATTCTATTCTATTCTATTCTATTCTATTCTATTCTATTCTATTCTATTCTATTCTATTCCATTCCATCCCATCCCATCCCATCTCTATTCTATTCTATTCTATTCTATTCTATTCTATTCTATTCTATTCTATTCCATCCCATCCCATCCCATCCCATCTCTATTCTATTCTATTCTATTCTATTCTATTCTATTCTATTCTATTCTATTCTATTCTATTCTATTTCTTAATTCTATTCTATTCTATTCTATTCTATTCTAATATCTATTCTATTCTATTCTATTCTATTCTATTTCTTAATTCTATTCTATTCTATTCTATTCTATTCTAATATCTATTCTATTCTATTCTATTCTATTCTATTCTATTTTATTCTATTCTATCGCCTGTATCCAATCAACTTCACTCAAGTCAACATTGGCTAACATTTCCACTGGCTTATATTGAGAACAGCTAAACGGACCTAATTTTCAGCTGCCACAATTATCCTGGAAAATGCTTCTTAACCAAACCTTGGCCTGGGAAATGAATAAATGGATATTTATTCATCTCCTGTAGAACAGGAATTGGAAACTCATCAACGTTTGAGATGAGCAGATCAAGCTAAATCTGGTCCATGTCCCATCTACTTGCTTAGAAAGAAAATTACGTATGGATTCCTGTGCCCAGCTGCTAAAGAGTTTTGCATGGAACTTTTTACAATTTATGCTCAAATAGCCATCTTGAAAGGAAGGCCCTTTCTGTATTTGAAAGACACGCTTTTTATCCTTTATTTCAAGTTGAAATTTGCAGAGTTTGTAATTTAGTTGTCTTTGGGTGTCAATCCCCCCTTTATTAGCACCAAAGATTTACACCTGGTTGGCTTTTTATCCTAGCAGATCTGATCCAAGATGCGTCCCACAAGCTTGGCACATGAAAACAAAAGCATTGCTTTTATTCAAAACCTGGAAAAAGCAATGTTTTGGAGTGGAAATTAACGTTGTTGTCTACATACAACTGTTTAACCTTCTACCCCAGGGGTGTCAAACTGCCGGCCTGCGGGCCGGATGCATCATAGCGGAACCGCGCCCACCCCATTGCCGGCAATGGCAAAAAAATCGTGATATGTCACAACACGTCACATGACGTTGCGAGTTTGACACCCCTGTTCTACCCAGACCCCAAAGTAAGTCATTTTAGCAATGGATTATCAGGAGTCCTTGATGCTCTCTGAGCTTGGTGGTTTTTCTGGCGGATGTTTCATTAACCAAACTAGATGACATCATCAGGACACACACACACACACACACACACACACACCATTTCAACCCTGAACTCTATTATCAGTTACAATGACCACCAGGGGGCACCACATGACCAGTTTAATCCTTACTGGGACTCCTCAGAGGTGGTAGCCATTATTCTGTGGAGTTCAAACCAGAACACTAGACATTGAACGAGTCAACCTTGGCGCCGTATTTTATATTTTGAGAAACTAACGAGATATTGGAATACAGTCGTCTAAGTCAGTGATGGTGAACCTATGGCACGCGTGCCAGGGGCGGCACTCAGAGCCCTCTCTGTGGGCACACCTGCCACCGCCAGCTCAGGCAGGTCCATTAGGCCACCGCTGGTGCCCGGAGTGGCACCCCACCCAGCACAAAGGAGATGAAGCAGCTGGCTAGCTGGCAAGTACAGGTGGTAAAGCATGCCTCCATGCGCTCGCTGGCTTCTGTGTGCGGGGGTCTCTGGTGTCGGCTAGCGGCCGCCACTGCCTCGCCTTGCCCTGCAGCATCCCCGCCCTACCCCCTGCCTCACCCTGTAAGACAAGAGGTCATGTGTCTGATTAACGAAACACTTTAAAGGACTTTCAGGCATATTTTTATCCTAAAAGCATTTATTAAGGTTACAGAGACGTCAGTACGGCATGGTGGAAATGCTTAGGTCTGGATTCTTTTCCGTTACACATACATTCTAATCATTTTTCCCCGCCCCTATTTTGGGGTCATGGTTCACATCTTCCAATTAACTTGGAAGATGTGATTTACTTCCTGTTTTTTTTCCCCGGGCTTTCCTTATTCTCCTCCCCTTTCACTGTTGCCTGATTTAACTATAAAAATACCAGACAGTTCTGCATATTGTCAAAGCAAGAATATACAGTGTTTGCAGCGTTGACATCCGGCCCCCCCTTACAAAAAAGGACAGATCCTGTAAAGCAAACCAAAGCATAATGTTAAGGGTTATCTTTCGGTTTGTTGGGGTGTTTCACATGAAACCTTTTGACCAATCTATTAGCCTTTACTACACTGGATTTCCTGCCCACCGCCCCACCCACCAGAGACCCCCTGGATCTCCCCCAATCCTGCCCAGTCCCCACAGGCATCCCCTTCACGAGCAACATCAAAGGGACCACACCTACCCCGGCCATGCCCACTCAGTCTGCCATGACCCTGAGGGCACCATAATGCTGATGCGGCCCTGGCACTTTACGATAAATAAGTGGGTTTTGGGTTGCAGTTTGGGCACTCGGCCTCTAAAAGGTTCGCCATCACTGTTCTAAGTTCTTCCATTCCACCTCAGTGTCCGCTTTGAAATGGCTGAAAGAAAGACGCCAAATCAGATGTAATTCAGGGAGGTGGAGGCCAAACCCAGCTCCATATTTTGACATTTTCTCTCCTGGTTCTAATCCCATCCCCTCAATTGTTCTTGTTCTTTCTGTCCTGCAGATCCCAAGTCCCCAAGTCAACCTCTGGCACCTTCCTCTACCAGCAGTCTTCCGTGGCCGGTCATCATCGGGATCCCGGCTGGAGCTGTCTTCATTTTTGGGACAATCGTTCTCTGGCTCTGCCAAACCAAGAAGAAGCCGTGTTCTGCTCCAGCTGCTACTCCGGGACACAGGAGCCAGCCTCGCGACCGGGTCTGCACAGCCCAGGTCTCCGATAAAGACTGCTTGTCCTCCATGAACTATGAGGAATATGTAGCCCAGCAGCAGCATTTGCTGACCCAGGGGCCAGTCCTGCCTTCCAGCGCGGCTTCCAAAATGTACCCAAAGATTTATACAGACATCCACACCCACACCCATTCCCACGTGGAAGGCAAGGTACACCAGCACCAGCACATCCATTACCCGTGTTAAAGAAGGTCCGCCATTTTAGAACGTTGTGACGCGAATCGCTTTGGATCAGCCGAAACGGCCGGGAAACTGTGGGGAAAACTCACCCGACACAACCCAACGAAACACGGTGCGTTGTCCAGGGTGTGTTGTTACTGTGACCAGGAAGTAATGAAGGAATTCCCAAATGGCAAAGACGTTCCTTTGGAAGCCCGCTTCATCTTGGAGTAGAGCTGCTTCAGTGGCCTGCTATAACCCTACAAGGTCAAGAGGGTTCCATCCGACCCCATCTCCTCAAAGCCAACCGCACAACGCCAAAGTGCCAACGCCAAAGGGAAGCGTTTGAGTGGCCTTATACCAAGAAGATGGATGGATGAGTGTGTGGGGTTGTGTGTGTGTGCGTGTGCGTGTGCGTTTGTGGGGCGGTGTGTTTCAAGTTGTGAAGCCAAGAAATGCTGCCGTAGAGTTAACAATCACCAAACTCCTCGATCTCTAGAAAGCCTTCTGACCCCCAAAACGAAGAACAATGTATGGCTCACTTTTATATTTATATTTAATTATGATCATGATGAATTGATAAATGATGATGATGATGATGATGATGATGATGATGATGATGATGATGATGATGATGATGAACTGGAACTGCCGACTTTTTTAAAATTTAGGACCAGGATGGTATGTAGGGATATGGAAGTTCACAAAAGTCAAGATGGTGGCCTTTAAAAGGGGTGGGACTTTGGTCTCCTGTTTAAGGTCACCATGTCCGTAAAGGCCACCTTGTCAATGAAGCCACCATCTTGATGTTTTTGACCCCCTCCATGCCCCCTCCCCACCCTTGTATTCTTCCCTTACCTGGCCATCAGATTTTTCATGGATTATAGCAGAAGAACCTCTTCGTGACAACCCAAATAAGCGGAAGTGTCTTGAAGCAAACGAAGGTCCGTTGTGTCTCAGGAACAACTCATTTCTGTAATACGACTTGCAGGTCGAGAGAGACACGTATTTCACTTCAGTTCGAAGGGGAGAAACAGGCCACATGTGACCGTATTAAAATGGAGTCAAGGCAGATTCAGTTAAAAAAGAAAAGAAAAAAAAAAGAACGTAAACTTTAAAAAAAAATATCTATATAGAGTTTAAGCGAAAATCGTGTATATTTAATTTATTTTGTAAAATGTATATTTTCTTCCGAAGTAAGCATTTCTAAATCCTATCTTTGACCACGGATTTATTTTTCCCCAAAATAATTTTTAATCGGGATCTCGAATGCCCTGTGCTTGCAGCCCTAACTATAATGGGGCCCAGTGATGTTAGCGCCCTTCAAAGGATGAACCATCTGGTGACATTTGGATGCAAGCTCTGCCCCTTTCATATTTGCATGCACTATTGTGATACAAGTACACAAAAGGGAGAGCTTGATACCGTGATGTCACAGTGCACGGTTTGTCCTTCTGAAGTCCTCCGAATTAGGAAAGGGCACCTTTATGCTATCGCTCATCATTTTCTAGGCAATCCTCTTGTTGGTTCAACAAAACGCGGCCTTGCGGTTTTGTTCCAAGAAGCCATTGTTGAAAAACAAGCAAAGTTCTGTCACTGAAACAAGAGGGGTTTTTCAATGAAATCACCCTACAGTGGCACATGGCAGAACCAAATATGAAGAAGAATTTCAATGGCAAGGTCATAACTGATGCCCAAGGATTTCAAGGTTGGAGCTATCAAATGTTTCGCCTTGAAGAATATTGAATTAAGATTGATTTTAGGAATTAAGATTAATGAAGATTAAGAATGCTATCATCGTATCCCATTGCATTTCATCACGGGAGGTTTTCAAGAAGAGACTGGACAGCCGTTGGTCCAGGATGGTAGATGTTCTCCTGACATGGGCAGGGGGATGGACTAGAACAGGGGTCTCCAACCTTGGTAACTTTAAGACTTGTGGACTTCAACTCCCAGAATTCCTCAGCCAGCTAAAGCTGGCTGAGGAATTCTGGGAGTTGAAGTCCACAAGTCTTAAAGTTGCCACGGTTGGAGACCCCTGGACTAGAAGATCTCCAAGGTCCCTTACAACCTGATACTTCTAAGTTCTATGACTGCAGATATTATGTTTCCTACAATCAATTCCTTACACTGTTGGAGAAACCTAAATGTTATGGTGATGTATGAGGAATACGTCATCCATTAAATTAAATGCTGCTGTACTACAGGATTCCTAGAAGATCTGCTCATACCTGATAAATATGCAGGGAGGCAAAAACCAAAACAAAAAAAATATCCAATTCTCATCTTTTTCAAAGTAAGACTTAGGTTGCCCTTTCAGAAATATTTTATTGCTTTGGAAATACAATGGATATGGGGTTATGATCGAAGCGTGCCATCAGATTTTGCATCCGCGCATCCTGCAAGTCTCTTAGGCTGTTAGGGTTGGCTCATGAAACTTAGAGTTCATGGATAAAGCACAGTTTTTTCTTGGTCTGTTAAATCAGTTTACCAGGTTTAGAAAGACCAAGACATGGAAGAACAGAGGTGCATCCAGATGTTCAAAGCCAGGTCAGAAATATAAGAATGAACGAGCCTTAAATCGTTAGCTGTTCAGAGCAATCCGCTAAAAGGAATGAAAGTAACAACTAACTATGCAATTTTTGTTAACGTATACAGAACCATGATGAAGGTGTGATTGGTTGGTTGATTGAATAAGTAAATAAATTTTATTCACACACTGCCTTATCAAGTCTTCATGCCTTTCGAAGTGATCACCTGAGTTAACTGCAATTTACATTCGGTCTCTTCTGAATTATTGCCAGGCAATCATTTACGGAATTTTTTTTCTTAACTCTAAGGATGGTCTAAATTAAAACCTTAGTTTTAATATAAATTAATTTCGCTTTTCAATTTAATTAAAAACAATAGCGCATTGGCCAAACCAAGCTGAATAAAAATCAACCTTTCTACTTGGAAAGGGAGAAACTCCATTGAAAGCTTACTCCAATAGCTTATAAAAAAGGAAAGCCTGTTGGTTAACTTAGAGAAGGAGGAGGAGGAGGAGGAGGAGGAGGAGGAGGAGGAGGAGGAGGAGAAGGAGAAGAAGGAGAAGAAGAAGAAGAAGAAGAAGAAGAAGAAGAAGAAGAAGAAGAAGAAGAAGAAGAAGAAGAAGAAGAAGAAGAAGAAGAAGAAGAAGAAAGGAGGAGGAGGAAGAGGAGAAGAGGAAGAGGAGGAAGATTGCAAGAACATATTAACTCTGTTCATTTTTCTATAATCTTATCATAGATTCTATGATCCCTTTTTCTTTAGAATAAATCTGGATAAAGAAACCTCTCAGATATTCTTATTATTAGGTTGTCCTAGCGCAGGGGTAGGCAAGCTTGGCTCTTTTATGACTCGTGGACTTCAGCTCCCAGAATTCCTGAGCCAGCATGGGGGAACTATGGCCCCTTCCAGGACTTGTGGACTATAACTCCCAGAATTCCTGAGCCGGCATGGCTTAGTTTGGAAACCTCTCCCTTTCCCCTCAGCATGGCTGGCTCAGGAATTCTGGGAGTTGAAGTCCACGAGTCATAAAAGAGCCAAGGTTGCCTCCCCCTGCCCAAATGCCTGAATTTTGATCATGTGACCGTGAGGAAAAAATATTTAAATATTTAAACCAGGGGTCTTCAAACTTGGCCCTTTTATGACTGGTGGACTTCAACTCCCAGAATTCCTGAGCCAGCCTGGCTCAGCTTGGAAACCTTTCCCTTTCCCCTCAGCATGGCTGGCTCAGGAATTCTGGGAGTTGAAGTCCACCAGTCATAAAAGAGCCAAGGTTGCCTCCCCCTGTCCTGGCGTAATGTCTGGGCTGCAAAGATTGAAGTGGCCACTGGGTAGCAGGAGCCCTGCACACACACTTCTTATCTCTTACCTGCCATCTTGTGCTCACTTAGATTTTTGCAGCTTGGACAAGGATGCTCTCCACTGGACTTACCTAAAAAAAAATATAGCCTTGGCTATTGTTACCCTCCAGTTAAATCGTTGTTTCTTGACTAACATAATCTATTTTTAGTCCATGATTCAACCTATTCAATCTAAATCAAGAACATGTTTAAATTTATCAGTCAACCAGGTTTAAGCATTTTAAATATTTTGGTGTTCCCATTCTTCAGTTTTCATTTGTGCATGTCTTCTCTCATTCAAAATGGACCATCTCTCATAAAGGAAGAGGTCCAGGACACTTTGGTTGGCTGTTCTGTTTTAATAATTCCATATTACCTTAATTCCATCAAGTTTTGCATAAGAGGAGATATTGTATTTTGAAGGTGGTCACCTAAAAAAAATCAGGTTGAGATCTCAGCGGCCACCAAGGACACACATTTTCCAGAGCTTATAATTTAGCCAACCAATATTCCTAAATCAACTCAGAATAAATTCCATCCTTCCAGCTTGCATGGAGCTTAAATAGCCCCATAATTCTAAGCAAAACAACCAGTGAATTTATCATTTGTTTTGTAGAGGCTGAGTGCTCCATTCTTTCTGAGCTACCAGGGAATGCATTTTATTGAATTATGCTGAAATGCATGATTAGAGCTGATCTTCTCAACACATAGATTGTGTTCTTCAAAATTGTTGGGTTTCTTTTTTTCCCTTTGGACTTTGGCTCCAGAGATGACAAGAATGTCTACAGAGTTGACCAAGAATTCTAGACTTCCTTTTGTGGGATAATAGCCTAATTGGCATAGTCTGTCATTCACCAGAAGCGACAAAACAAGACAACAATTGTGCCTTCATTTATTTCAACAGCATACCACTGTTTTACAGACCCAGAAAACTGCTAAAAGTTGGTGGCATCTGTAACGGAGAGAAGAACTTTTGAGCTACAGTTGAGCTACAAAAATTGCATTAGAATCAAACGTCAAATTCCTTGTCAATAGGCTCTTGATGGTAAAAATGATCTTGGTATATCTATGCCTGAGTGTCTCTTACGTTTGTTTTGACAATCCTGTATTTGAGCTGAGAGCTTTGCTGAAGAACTGAAAATTAAAAGAGAATGTGAAATAACTGAATTGTGCCGTTAGTACAATTTATTATAAAGTCGAAAGAGAAAACCAGAAGGAATGGAAATACGGGTATATAAAAGAGGGTGTTGATTTATGTACGCAGCTTAAACCATTATTAAAATGTTACGGTGGCCCCATTTCAAAATGATAACTGGAATCGGGAGGTCCTCGGGGGGGGGGGGCGGGATGCTTAAAAAAAGTCAAAATGGCAGCTGCAACTTTACAATGGCTGCTACAACTTTACAAGGGATCTCCCACCACGTCACAAAAGTGATCTTCTGTGGTTCAACGCGGTAAAGAATTTAACGCTTTGGAATCAATCAAGTTATTCCTTGTGTGTTCTGGAGGGGAAGGATTTTGGAAAGTCACACCAATAGAACGTGGGTGTAACTTTGTGTAGTCACAGATACTCACAGCCTTTTAAAAGTATGGGCTGGTGGGGGAAGGGGTAGGGAGAGCGAAGGGAGAGACTTTAGTCCAGAAACAATTTTTTTTGTTCGTTGCTCACATTCTCAAACCAAATACTGATACGATTTCTTGTTTTGGAAGCATGAAGAACGTCCAGTTACTGGCAACAACGTGGAAACTTTGCCACGTTGGGGATTTTTTTTCCTCCTGACTTTCCAAACCATCCTCTCTCCAAGATATGACCCTGTTTATCTTCCATGCCCAAATGAGATCGGTCATCTACTGCCACCTGCTTTGGAAGTAAGAGTGAAGCAAGCACCTTAGGAAGATAAAGTAGGGGAGGGGAATAGATTTCAAGCCCTGCATAACCAAAGCTGAAAGAAATTTGAGGAGTTGCCTTGATCCATGACTACAACTCGGAGGCAACTTTTCAGTGTAATCTTGTGGTTTTATTTGGTTATACACCCAGACGCCAACAACCTCTGGGCAGCTTTTGGTCACGTGCCAATCTTGCGTCCATGCATTTAATATCGCAAAGGCTGCAGGATTGTAAATAAAGGCAGCTGATTAATAATGATTGGTTTTCAGTTCCTTGCATGGCGCAGTTCCAAAAGCCGGGAAGGGGGGGGGTTATGCACATTCTATTTCACATCCATTCTAACGAGAAAGACTCCTGTAATAAAGTTTGCTTGATTGGGCAAGCATCACTCCATGTTCTCTTGATGGACGCAAAGCATGTCTATGGAGATGCTCATTCATTCAGGTCATGGCTGTCCCAAAGATGCTTTTTTCAGGAGGTAACTGGAATTTTCTTGTTTTTCTTTGAAGACGTTTTGCTTCTCATCCCAGAAGCTTCTTCAGTTCTAACTGGATGGTGGGGGATGGAAGGATTTATACTCCTTGCAGACGGCTGGTCATTTGTCTCCTTTTGGAGAGGCGTTGAGGCCACTTGGAGGCTTATCTGTGTCTTCCTGGGACTTTCTTATTATCTTTGAAGACATTTCCCTTCTCATCCCAGAAGCTTCTTCAGCTCTGACTGGATAGTGGGGGATGGAAGGATTTATACTCCTTGCAGATAGCTGGTCATTTGTCTCCTTTTGGAGAGGCGTTGAGGCCACTTGGAGGTTTTCCTGGAGGTCATTGGGGCACCTGGATAAACCTCCAGGTGGCCTCAACGACTTTCTAAAAGAAGGCAAACGACCAGCTGTCTGCAAGGAGTATAAATCCTTCCATTTCTCCACCATCCAGTCAGAGCTGAAGAAGCTTCTGGGAGGAGAAGCAAAACGTCTTCAAAGAAAAAACAAGAAACGGAACACAACAGTTGCCTCAGGAGTACCCAAAGCATGACTTACTCAAAAGAGTTGTATGTTATCTCACCCTGAACTGTGACTCACGGGAACTACGGAAGAGATCAGAAAGATCATTTGGGTCCAAAGTGCAGGAAAACCAACCGTGATTAGTTTTAAAGGAACTGGACAGCAGCCTAAAGCAAAGATGCCATTGGGTGTTGACCTTCCCCATTGGGTCACCAGCGTCTCCTGTGTCCAGAATTGGTGCTTCCAATGCTCAGACCGGAAGTATGAGAAGAAGCTTCTGTTTGGCCAGTTCCTCTCACAGTTCCTGGAAATGAAGCCAGGATCATGCAGAAGGGATGGCTTTGGGAAGGGCAAAGAGCCCCCTGCCCCCCACACATACCTCCCAAAATGAAAGTAACTTCCTCCCTCTCTCCTTCCCCCTTTCTTTCATTCTTTCTTTCCTTCCTTCCTTCCTTCCTTCCTTCCTTCCTTCCTTCCTTCCTTCCTTCCTTCCTTCCTTCCTTCCTTCTTTTTTCTTCTTTCTTTCTTTCTTTCTTCCTTTCTTTTTTCTTTCTTTCTTTCTTTCTTTTTCTTTGTTTTTCTTTCTTTCTTTCTTTCTTTCTTCCTTCCTTCCTTCCTTCCTTCCTTCTTTCTTTTTTTCTTTTCTTTCTTTCTTTCTTTTTTCTTTCTTTTTTTCTTTCTTTCTTTCATTCTTTTTCTTTCTTTCTCTTTCTTTCTTTCTTTCTTTCTTTTTTCTTTCTTTCTTTTTCTTTCTCTTTCTTTCTTTTTTCTTTCTTTCTTTTTTTCTTCTTTCTTTCTTTCTTTCTTTCTTTCTGTTTCCTTGGCATTTGCAAGAACCTGAGTCAAAGCTGAACCAGGAGAAAAATCTATCTGTGGTGGTCATTAAGATCCGACACCAACTTAACAGCACGTCCTCAATTAATCATCATTGTTGAAACTGAAAAAAGGTTCCTTTCTCAAAGATGCCACAGATAGCATCAAAAGCTGTGGAAGACACAGCATTGTAGGAAGCAAGCCACAAATGACGCCCATTAGCAAATTTTGAAAAAAAAAAATCTCTAGTGGCTTAATATTAACTCTCGTCATCATTTGCAAAACGTTTACAAGGGTGACAGTATTTGTTCTACTCTCAAGGGGAAAAAAAACGGAAGGATGTGTGATGTTTTCCTATTTGCACAGCACGATCCCTTGTTTTATTTATTTTTTTCTTGGAAGATGTCCAACTCTGAACCGAATAGAATTTGGGAGTCCAGGCTAGTGGTGGACGCAGTGTGGGGCTTATATGAATGGAAGTCCACCTGAAGATGTTCTGAATCTAGACCTACTGATGGATACAAGATCCCCCAATCCCTGCCCATAGATTTAAAAAACAAAAAGCTCACAGCATCTGCCCAGGGAGCGACAGTTCCTGCCCTTCAACTCAATGGGAGCTATTGCATTTTCTGCGTCGCATGAGGAAAGCACATCTTCCTTCCCCTGTCCTCACCACTTTCTACAGGGGGACGATCGAGAGCATCCTGTCATACAGCATCACAGTCTGGTTTGGAAGCATCCCTGCTTCAGACAGGAAAGTGGTGCAGAGAGTGGTGAGGACAGCAGAAAAGATCATTGGCAGTTTCCTCCCTCCCATCCAGGACATGGCACAGAAGCGTTGCTTGAGCAGGGTCCATAAGATTATCTGGGACACCACACATCCTCTTCACGACCTGTTTTCCTTGTTACCTTCTGGGAGGAGGGGGCTTCGTGGTATCCAAAGCAGAACATCCAGATTCAGCCATAGTTTCATTCCATACAGCATTAACCTTGTGAACTCTCAAGCTTCCTCCTTCCGTTATATATTCAAGATGGACAATATTTAATATTTATTGGCTACGTATGTATATGTAGGGGTGTGGGTCTATACATATAGGGGTGTGTCATGTATGTGTTTCACTTTGAGAGCGGGCAACTACATTTTATTTTTGATGTGTGCCGTTGTGCCCACAGTAAAAAAAATGACAATAAAGGTTTATCTTATCTCACCTAATCCTACTCACTAAATTATCTCAGATTTGTGCAACTCCATTTGAGACCCTAAAATTTCTTCCGAAGGTTGACAAAGTTGTGTCTCACACACTCTTCTGAAGCCTGGTCAAGTTTTTTCAAGGAATGTAAAGAACGTAGAACATGTCTGCCACCCACCCACCCCTGCCCTCCTCCCATTCCTAGCATAACTGATGCAAATAGGTAGATGCATGCAAACATCCCCACTTTGGGCCATACTTGGGAGATTAGTCTGGCTTTGATCTCGTGTCTCAGAACCCGGACTTCAAGCTGAGGGATCAATTACCCTGCTCGGTTGCTGCATTGATTGGATTAGAGCATTGGGGGAAACTTGCGTGACTTTTCTTGCTCTCAATTTGTTATTTATAGGGCTTTGAACGAAGGCTTCTCTTTTCCAGAAAATAGTTCACTCGCCAGTTGAAATGGAGCTTATTTCAAAGCAAAAGAATGGTGTTTTCATTGTGTTTTACAGCCACGTGATTGATGACTTTTTACTTCTCAGGTTGTTGCAGACAGTGCTTGCCTGTCTGTCTTCTGCCTCCAAAAACAACATTAAAACAACAATAACAACATTTTGAATGCTCGCCTGTAAACCCAGAGCAAGGGGCCAATCACAGGTCTAGGGCAGCCTAGACCAGGGGTAGGCAACCTTGGCTCTTTTATGACTCGTGGACTTCAGCTCCCAGAATTCCTGAGCCAGCATGGGGGAACTATGGCCCCTTCATGACTCGTGGACTTCAACTCCCAGAATTCCTGAGCCAGCATGGGGGAACTATGGCCCCTTCATGACTCGTGGACTTCAACTCCCAGAATTCCTGAGCCAGCNGGAACTATGGCCCCCCTCATGACTCGTGGACTTCAACTCCCAGAATTCCTGAGCCAGCATGGGGGAACTATGGCCCCCTCATGACTCGTGGACTTCAACTCCCAGAATTCCTCAGCCAGCATGGCTCAGCTTGGAAACCTCTCCCTTTCCCCTCAGCGTGGCTGGCTCAGGAATTCTGGGAGTTGAAGTCCACGAGTCATAAAAGAGCCAAGGTGGCCTACCCCTGGTCTAGTCCATGCGGTTAGGACCACTACAGAGGATCGTAACCAGGTTCTCCTCCTGGGTGTAATGAGCACTTATTTTTCCAAGTGTGTTTGTAATTTATTTATTGTTTTAATCGGAATAAGGTGCTTTCTGCATTGGCTTAATACAACTTCCCTTTTGGGTGTTGGCTGGACAGTTTGAAAATGGTTCTATTGACTTTTTTCTAATCTCCATGATTGTCTGTCTTAAATAAGGTACTGTACGTAAGACTGTTTCAAAAGCTTATTCTGATGAAATCCTTGAAGGGTGAAACTTGTGTGAATTCGTGTCTTCTAATGGCCACATCCCAACTATTTCTCTAACCTAAGGTCCAGTGACCAGCAAAGAGCCCCTGAAGGCTTCCAGCAGATCATTCAAAGGTGGACCTGGCCAACTAGCTGGTGAAAATTACTTCTTCAAGACGATCGGTTCTGTTTGGCTATGAGTAGAGTTGGGTCTAACGTTCACATCTCTCCCTGACTCTGCTCCTGCTCCTCACCACGGTGGCACAGCAGGTCCTTTTCTTCTGGAGGACCACCAAGGAGCGTCTAGAGATGGAGCACAAAGGAAAGCAGCCATGTTATGTCCAGAAAAAGAGGGGAAGGGAACAAATTCCCAGCTGGATTAGAAGCCCAGCAGAACCCAAATCCATGGAAGCTTTGTAACTCAACACAAACCCCACCCAGAAAGCTGCAGGCAATTTTGTTTCTCGTTTGTTGAGGTGGCGGCGGTGGTGAAGGTTTTCACAAAGCATCCCATGTTAAATTTCAAGTTGACCATATGCACAGCTGTTCGTTTCTTCAAAGCTCAGTCATTTTACTGCTGCCTCTGTTGCCTTCGATGGGCTTTGGATCTGGTCCTACATGGCCAACATTTCCTGTTCTTTCAAGGTAGATCAATGCTCCTCGCTCTCTTTTATCTCGGCCTCCATAACTGAAGGTCATGTTTCTGCTATGCCCAAAGCCCTGTTTAGGTAGAGGCTCGCTCTCTCTCTCGCCCGGCTTTCTGCTCTCTCGCTCTCTTCTTGAGTAGCCTCTACAAGTGGAGTCTTGAGTATCAGCTGCATTCACTCCTTTGAAATTTGATTTGTCCTGTTGGTCCCAGAGCCTGACTATAGGCGGAAACTTTCATGTGACGATCCCAACTGGTAACCATGTGTATTTCAAGAATGCGGTGTAACAGAGCCCGCTGGATTGTTGACAGCCACAAGTTTCCATGGATTCCAGAGCTTTTGTTGTTCATTTGTTCTTCTACCGGGGGATTCTCTCGGGAACAGGTGGGGTTCAAGTTCAAGAAGACAACACTGCAGCCGTGTGCGCCGGGCAAAGAAGAAAAGACCTCTTCAAGGAGAACTTCCTGGCCACCAGACCCAGCCAGTGCATCACGGGACTCTCGGATATTATCCAAGGGCAAAAGACTGACCAGCAGCTAAGCAGGCACTGGGCCATCAGAACAGATGGACATCCATGGAGTAGCCAAGAAACAGTGTATGTACATCAAGTGTATTTTTGAGCTGGATTCCAAGCCAACAACAGCTGCCCACCCTTAGTTTAAATTCCTATAGTTTAGTGGGGGATCTACCAGGGCTAATCCCAACTTCAGAGCAGGTTTAAACTTTCAAAAATGTAAAAATAGCTTTTCCTGCGAGAGAAGAAGAGTTTTTTTCCTTTTTGACCTTCTTGAAATTTGGTGTGTAGTTAAAAGGGTTTGGTTCTAAGCAGTGGCTAGAATGCTGTATTGCAGGCTGACTCTGCCCACTGCCAGGAGTTCGATCCTGACTGGCTCAAAGTTGACTCAGCCTTCCATCCTTCCAAGGTCGGTAAAATGAGGACCTAGATGGTGGGGGACAATAGGCTGACTCTGCAAACCGCTTAGAGAGGGCTTTAAAGCACTGCAAAGTGGTATATAAGTCTAAGGGCTATTGTTATCCTTCCTTCCTTCCTTCCATCTGTCCATGGTGGGGCTGTGGTTAGAATGCAGTATTGCCAGTTAACTCTGCCCACAGCCAGGAATTCGATCCTGACCGGCTCAAGGTTGACTCGGCCTTCCATCCTTCCGAGGTCAGTAAAATGAGGACCCAGATTGTTGGGGGCAACAGGCTGACTCCGTAAACTGCTTAGAGAGGGTTGTAAAGCACTGTGAAGTGGTATATAAGTCTAAGTGCTATTGCTATTCTTCCTTCCTTCCTTCCTCCCTCCACCCTCCCTGTTTCTTCTCCTTCTCCTTCTCCTTCTCCTTCTCCCTCCCTCCCTCCCTCCCTCCCTCCCTCCCTTCCTTCCTTCCTTGGTGGCACAGTGGTTAGAATGCAGTATTGCAGGCTGACTCTGCCCACTGTCAGGAGTTCAATCCAGACCGGCTCAAGATTGACTCAGCTTTCCATCTTTCCCAGGTCAGTAAAATGAGGACCCAGATTGTTGGGGACAAAAGGCTGACTCTGTGAACCGCTTAGAGAGAGGCTGTGTCTTATGATGGAAGAGCGGAAAACGCTGCTTCTCTTTGGAACTAATCCCTGGCAGAAGAAGGATAGCTATGCAACTAACAGTCCAGAGGAGAAGTAGGGCTTCCATTGGGAGAGTTGGAGAGGAGACAAAAACGCAAGGGAATGTGTATAGAGGTAGTCTTTCACTTACAACCATTCAAAATTACAACAACACTGACAAAAGTGACTTACGACCATTTTTCACAGCTGCGACCTTTGCAGCATCCCTCAGGGTCATGGGATCAAAATTGAGATGCTTGACAACCAGTTCATATTTACGAAAGTCACAGCGTCCTGGGGGGGGGGGTCACATGATCCCCTTTTGTGACCTTCTGACGAACAAAGTCAATGGGGAAGCCAGATTCGCTTAACGACCAGGTTGCTAACTTATCAATTGCAGTAATTCACTTTACAACTGTGGGCAAAAAAGGTCATGAAATGGGGCAAAGCTCGCTTAACAAATGCCTCGCTTAGCCACGGATATTTTGGAGTCGTAAGTGGAGGACTACTGTGTAATGTGTCAGAATGGCAATCCCTAAATTTACTCAATGCAAGTTTTCAGAGCTTGACAGTGGGAAAAGACCTCCAAGGAAGGGACCCAGAGCAGGATCAGACCGCTGGGCACTAAATACTGCAATGTGGTTAAAGGAAGATCCTTGCCAGAGCAGTGGTGCTCTTTTTACAAAAGTCTGTGCAACAGAGCGTGCTCCTTGCCGATCAACAATAACATAGATCAGGGGTAGGCAACCTTGGCTCTTTTATGACTGGTGGACTTCAACTCCCAGAATTCCTGAGCCAGCCACACTGAGGGGAAAGGGAGAGGTTTCCAA
>NW_015386413.1:3336037-3337493 GCF_001527695.2 Protobothrops mucrosquamatus
GGGGTCTTCAAACTTGGCCCTTTTATGACTGGTGGACTTCAACTCCCAGAATTCCTGAGCCAGCCATGCTGAGGGGAAAGGGAGAGGTTTCCAAGCTGAGCCATGCTGGCTGAGGAATTCTGGGAGTTGAAGTCCACGAGTCATGAGGGGGCCATAGTTCCCCCACACTGGCTGAGGAATTCTGGGAGTTGAAGTCCACCAGTCATGAAGGGGCCATAGTTCCCCCACGCTGGCTCAGGAATTCTGGGAGTTGAAGTCCACGAGTCATGAGGGGGCCATAGTTCCCCCACGCTGGCTCAGGAATTCTGGGAGTTGAAGTCCACGAGTCATGAAGGGGCCATAGTTCCCTCACGCTGGCTCAGGAATTCTGGGAGTTGAAGTCCACGAGTCATAAAAGGGCCAAGGTGGCCTACCCCTGACCTAGATCGAGGCTTCTAGACTCTACATCTGTTTGGGATGCGTTCTCTGTATTCATCGGAAAGATGCTGCTCAGGGGTCTTAAAGATTGAACGTCCACAAATAGGTTCGATGTGAAATTTAAAATCCTGGCGGCCTCTGCCTCAGAAAGTGACTGCAGGTGCCAAATGGGTTGTGAAACAGCCCGAGCAGCTATTTCATAGATTGCTTTGGTTCCAAAAAATGAAATAAGGAAAACATCGACCCACGCATTCCTAACTTTCATTGCTCCTTGGACGGAGAAGTTTCCATTCATTTCTCAGCAGAGGGGCAAAAACCCAAACGCACCCGAGAGAGAAAGATCCAGAGAGCACCCAACACAGCCCTTTTCCAGAAGCTAAACAGGGTTAGATGCCTCCAGTTTTGTAGGAGGTGATCAGTTTCCAGGATTGCTTGCCCACATGACTAAATCCGCTTAGAGAAGACATTGCATCTCAATTGGTCATGTAAAAGTCAAATCAGTCAAACGACGAGATGGAGAATCAGGAAGTGCACAAAAGGTTATCCCATTTTTTGTGACTTCAAAGGCCATTCTTGCTGGAGCTGCAGCACTATCAAACAACGGGGATACGGCTTCTTTTTTCAACTTCGCAGTGTTCCATACCAGCATTTTTCCATTTATTATATTTAGAAGGGACGTACAATGGACTCTCATGAAATGAATTCCACGGTCTACCATGAAGATATCTTCCCGAGAAGCCTGGATTTAATTATAGTCTAACCAAAATCCTCTTGGTCTTTAGTAGCTCAAAAGGGGCAGTTCAAAAATAGTTTTCCTTTTTTTGCAGTCCTTAAAATAAAAGTCACAACGCTCTTTGTTACCAACAATAGCCAGAGTTATTTGAAACATGTCCTTTTCGTACCATTTTGGAATACTTTCTTTTTGTGGATTTAATGCGCTCTCTCTCTCTCTCTCTCTCTCTTCCTATCTCTCTCTCTCTCTCTCTCTCTCTCTCTCTCTCTCTCTCTCTCTCTCTCTCTCTCTCTCTCTCTCTCTCTC
>NW_015386413.1:3338232-3354112 GCF_001527695.2 Protobothrops mucrosquamatus
CTCTCTCTCTCTCTCTCTCTCTCTCTCTCTCTCTCTCTCTCTCTCTCTCTCTCTCTCTCTTCCTATCTCTCTCTCCCTCCCTCCCTCTCTCTCTTTCTCTTTCTCTCTATTTCTCTCTCTCTCTCTTCCTCCCTCTCTCTCTCTTTCTCTCCCTCTCTCTCTCTCTCTCTCTCTCTCAGATGGTATTGTGCTGACCACATGTTTTTATATGGTATTCTCATTATTTGAAGTATTAAGAGAAAGAGCCAAGTTCCTGATTTATGGGATTCATTAAACCCAAATTTCAATACCAGAGAAGTCAAAAAAGAAAGGAAGGACAAATAGAAGTAAAACCTTTTTTTAAAGATGTAAGATATCCCTTGGGTGACTGGGAGAAGCCTGTGTCTTTAAGTAGCCATCATCCTATTAGCATCCATATGGACGCTAAAACATACGATGAACTGTTGCAGGAACTGGATGTGTCTAGTTTAATGAAAAGAAGGACTAGGGGTGAAATGATGGCAGTCCTCCAATATTTGAGGGGCTGTCACAAAGAAGAGGGGGTCAACCTATTCTCCAAAACACATGAAGGCAGGATAAGAAACAAGGGATGGAGTCTAATCAAGGAGAGAAGCAACCTAGAAATAAGGAGAAATTTTCTGACAGTGAGAACAATTAATCATTGGAATGGCTTGCCTTCAGAAGTTGTGGGTTCTCCATCACTGGAGGTTTTCAAGAAGAGACTGGATAGCCATTTGATCAGGATAGTATAGGGTCTCCTGCTTGAGCTTGGGGTTGGACTAGAAGACCCCCAAGGTCCCTTCCAGCTCTGTTATTCTGTATTCTGTATTGTTAATCTTCTTCTCTGGAACTATCTGCTCACTCTACTTCCATTGCTTACATCCAGTTATAATGCACACAATTGGGCTGGGATCTACCCCTTTGCTTGGTCTCTCTTCCTAAGAGGCCCTCTATTTGGGATCCCACCACTCACTGTTGCCAAATACTGGTGGTCTAATTGTAGGAGGTTGAAGATCTGGAATAGTAGATTAGCCTTGGAGGTTTCTAGAAGGTTTCATATCAGAAGTGGCCTCTTCATGCCATCTCAGGTACATGACAATCTATTCATCATAACCCCACTTCAATACAGGACGTGGGTCCAGGGGAGTTATCTGACTAAATACATCAGAAGGGAAAGTTCTGAAAACTTTTCTACATCCAAGTTTGGTTCAAACACTCTGTTTACTCATTCTCGTAATGAGAAAGTGGGGTTTGTGTTTTGCTTGGAACCCTGAAATAATGAAAAGAAAGCTCAGTGGAGGAGACCAGCAGAGAAAAGATTAAGCATCTCCTGCTTAGATTTGTTCCATTTTAATTGACATGTATATCCTTTTTTAAAAAAAATAGGCCAATGTCATGCCGGCTGAGGAATTATGGGAGTCAAAGGGATTTCCAAACGTGGCCACTTTAAGACTTGGGGACTTCAAGTCCCAGAATTCCTCCGGAAGCCATGCTGGCTGAGGAATTCTGGGAGTTGAAGTCCACAAGTCATAAATTCGCCAAGGTTGGAGACCCCTGCTAAAAAAAACATCTACTTTGGCTCAAGACATCTCTGGAATCAGAGAGATTTCCTGAAATCCAGCAGATCGTAATTTCCAAGAAACCCTTTTTAGCATTTTGGTGTCCACTGGACACTCTTGTCCTGAGAGGTCATAAGGGTTCCAGGAATGGAGAGGTGACCTTTGAAATCCCTGAGATAATTTACAACACCATTGATTTTCCTGTGCGTTAATCTCACTCCTTTCATCGGCCAGGGAGAAAATGAGAGGTTTTAAAGCCAGGCATTTTCCAGTGTCAGTTTTTGGCAGTGCAAAAAAAAACTTTTTTATGTTTCTTCCTGCACCTCTGGCAACATTTGGGTTATATAAAAGAGCGGGGCTGTCTTGCTTTTTGAGACGATGCAGAAGAAGTGAATGGTGACATTTGTTTCACTCCCCAGTTGCGAGTGTGCCTCACAACTACCTTTCCAAAATTTCTAACTAACGGGGTGCTATCCAAGTCCTATCAATCACCCCGCAAGAGTTTGGAACAATGAAAGGATTAAGTAACCTCTGATGTGATCTTTGGAGGCTTCCCTTAAGTAAAAAAGGGATATTCATTTGCAAATCCATTTTTCAAGAAGTCCTGGCTGCAGGCCGTCCCTTGGGTGTCTTCGCGCAGTCCAGAGTATTACATCAAGGGTAAATTTAGCTATTCGGCCATAAGTGAGGATGAAAAGCAGCTCCAACTGTTATTTGTGCCCACTGCAAAAGCTGAAAGTCTTCATTCTCTGAAAAGTTGCATGTGTGTTGCCTCTTCCAGGCAAAGGAACAGGGATGTTTGGCTGGGCAAAAAAGTCAGGATCGTGGCGGTGACAGTGCAATGCCTCCAGAGCTCCATGTTTTTTAATGTGTGTCAGACATGCAACACCTGGAAGAAAGAGACAAGATCCTTGACAGCATAGTCACCGCGGCCAATCTGGAGTCTTTTGATCCAGTCCAGATATTCCTGCAGAGGAGGAACATATTAAGGTGTGCAGGTTGTCGTTGACTTACAACCTGCGCTT
Organism: Protobothrops mucrosquamatus; assembly: GCF_001527695.2. Lineage (NCBI taxonomy): Eukaryota > Metazoa > Chordata > Lepidosauria > Squamata > Viperidae > Protobothrops > Protobothrops mucrosquamatus. The sequence goes on from NW_015386413.1 coordinate 3,340,817, forward strand.
TCCTTTGCTAAGCAGGACAGTTGTTAAGGCAGGGGTAGGCAACCTGGGCTCTTTTATGACTCGTGGACTTCAACTCCCAGAATTCCTGAGCCAGCATGGAGGAACTATGGCCCCCTCATGACTCGTGGACTTCAACTCCCAGAATTCCTGAGGCAGCATGGCTCAGCTTGGAAACCTCTCCCTTTCCCCTCAGCATGGCTGGCTCAGGAATTCTGGGAGTTGAAGTCCACGAGTCATGAAGGGGCCAAAGTTCCCCCATGCTGGCTCAGGAATTCTGGGAGTTGAAGTCCACCAGTCATGAAGGGGCCATAGTTCCCCCATGCTGGCTCAGGAATTCTGGGAGGAAGGAAGGGGAGGGGAGGGAAGGGGAAGGGAAGGAGGGAGGGAGGAAGGAAGGAAGGAAGAGGAAGGAAGGAAGGAAGGGGAAGGGAAGGAAGAAGGAAAGGAAGGAAGGAAAGAAGGAAGGAAGGAAAGGAAGGAAGGAAGGAAAGAAGGAAGGGGAAGGGAAGGAAGGAAAAGGAAGGAAGGAAGGAAGGAAGGAAGGAAGGAAGGAAGGAAGGAAGGAAGGAAGGAAGGAAGGAAGGAAGGAAGGAAGGAAGGAAGGAAGGATAACCAACAAGCTCTTCCCAATGACCCAGGGCAATGCACACCGTCGTCTCAGAGAAGACTCTGCCAAAATAGGAACGATCTTTACCTTTTCTCTCTCACCTGTTATCTTTTTGCCAACTTCCCCAAATGGGCCCATACGGTGTTTCTTTGATTCTGAACGTGTTTTGGCTCAAAAGCCAAAGATGACTTTCTGAAGCAGATTCTGGGAGGGTTGTGTGATTCCAGAGGGCAAGGTCCAGGATAACAGTTCGCCACTCAAGATCAAATATTCCTCTGACTCTGACGACAATTTCTGAAACAAAACTAGTCCAAGCCACATAAATCTAAGTTTACGGATCTCTGGATCTTTCCTTAGGAGGCTTTGATTAGTCAGTTGCTCTACCTGTGCCCCAGATGTCGACGCAGGGGAGGGTTGTGAGTGTTCAGAGGTCAAGATTTCCATTTTCAAATGGAAATTCTGCGTCCTCGGTGCTCTCTGAGCTCGGCTGTTTCCTTGCAGACGTTTCATGACCCAAAATAGGTAACCTCGTCACCAGCTAATAACATCAGCACGGATGATCTTAGCTACTTTGGGCCAGGAAATATTTGCAAGAAAACCACCCAGCTCAGAGAACACCAAAGGCCTCACAGTGCGACCCTGAGCTTCAAATATTCTCTTTTAAATCCTGTTATTTTCTACCGCTGTTTCTTACCGCTGTCAATCACCGGAGGGAAGAAATGAGCGTATCTTTTCATCGGGAGACTCAGCATCCTTGGCCATCCTGGAGAATTGTTCTATTTTTCATCGCCTTGTATCCCTCGTCAAAATAACGTGATTTCTTTGATCATTGCAGCATTTACCTTTGATTTATGGAGGAAGGAAAGCCAGGTCTTAGGTAACTCACCAAAGATGTGAGCTGGACGAAAAACAAATGCTTGCTTTGTCCTTGTTCAAATGCTTGCACAANTGGCTCAGGAATTCTGGGAGTTGAAGTCCATGAGTCATGAAGGGGCCATAGTTCCCCCATGCTGGCTCAGGAATTCTGGGAGTTGAAGTCCACCAGTCATGAAGGAGCCATAGTTCCCCCATGCTGGCTCAGGAATTCTGGGAGGAAGGAGGGGGAGGGAAGGGGAAGGGAAGGGAAGGGAAGGGAAGGAAGGGAGGGAGGGAGGGAGGGAGGGAGGGAGGGAGGGAGGGAGGAAGGAAGGAAGGAAGGAAGGAAGGAAGGAAGGAAGGAAGGATAACCAACAAGCTCTTCCCAATGACCCAGGGCAATGCACACCCTCGTCTCAGAGAAGACTCTGCCAAAATAGGAACAATCTTTACCTTTTCTCTCTCACCTGTTCCCTTTTTGCCAACTTCCCCAAATGGGCCCATACAGTGTTTCTTTGATTCTGAACGTGTTTTGGGCTCAAAAGCCAAAGATGACTTTCTGAAGCAGATTCTGGGAGGGTTGTGTGATTCCAGAGGGCAAGGTCCAGGATAACAGTTGTCCAGTCAAGATCAAATATTCCTCTGACTCTGACGACAATTTCTCAAACAAAACTAGTCCAAGCCACATAAATCTAAGTTTACGGATCTCTGGATCTTTCCTTAGGAGGCTTTGATTAGTCAGTTGCTCTACCTGTGCCCCAGATGTCGACGCAGGGGGGTTGTGAGTGTTCAGATGTCAAGATTTCCATTTTCAAATGGAAATTCTGCGTCCTCGGTGCTCTCTGAGCTCGGCTGTTTCCTTGCAGACGGTTCATGACCCAAAATAGGTAACCTCGTCACCAGCTAATAACATCAGCACGGATGATCTTAGCTACTTTGGGCCAGGAAATATTTGCAAGAAAACCACCCAGCTCAGAGAACACCAAAGGCCTCACAATTCAACCCTGAGCTTCAAATATTCTCTTTTAAATCCTGTTATTTTCTACCGCTGTTTCTTACCGCTGTCAATCACCGGAGGGAAGAAATGAGCGTATCTTTTCATCGGGAGACTCATCATCCTTGGCCATCCTGGAGAATTGTTCTATTTTTCATCGCCTTGTATCCCTCGTCAAAATAACGTGATTTCTTTGATCATTGCAGCATTTACCTTTGATTTATGGAGGAAGGAAAGCCAGGTCTTAGGTAACTCACCAAAGATGTGAGCTGGACGAAAAACAAATGCTTGCTTTGTCCTTGTTCAAATGCTTGCACAAGATCTTACACGCATGTTCACATGGATTAATGAAATGTGATCACCCGCGGCTTCAGACATACAAGTCTCACTTTTTTGACTCGGGCAAAGGCTTACAAAGGAAATCCTGCGTTAAGAATATTTATCTCCAGATTTATTTATTTTTTTTACTTTAATTTGCCTTTACAAACTAAATACAATTTTCAAGAGATTCTCACACAAGCTTCCAGCCACTGAAATAGCTATAAATTGGAACAAAATTATTGCTTGAAAAAGAAAAGATCAACCTCGTGCTACTCCAGCTCCTTTTGATGGCAGCTGTCGAGATCCAAAATTTTGTTTTTAATTTTATTGTTTTATGAAAAATAATAATAAAAAAATAACCAATGAGCAGGACCAATTTTTGCAAAATTTCAGTTTCTTAAGATGAGATTTCCGCCATCTTGTTTTTATTTCATTAAAAAAAAACATTAGTTTTTGTAAATGTATTTTTTTTAAAAAAATTAAATGTGGTTTTTTTAAAAGTTGCAAATAACTTTTTAGTTTTAATTTTGAACATCTGCCACATCGTAAGCAACTAGGCCCCCAGTGCCTGCCGCTAGATGTTATTCGCTATAACATTTTAAACCTTTCATTAAACAAAGTTATTTATAGGCTTCCAATTGCTTTGAAACAAAAATCAAAACACTCTGGGCGATCGTAGTATTTTATATTAGCCTCCATTCACAGCCCTCTTTAGATCATGTCGCCTTAAGATCGTTTGTCGCTGCAAAACATCTCCTGTATTTACCGATGGTAGCGTTTGAATGCAAATACTACATTCCCCAGCACTTAGGATAGCAGTAACAACTTTATTTATAGTTAATAGGCCTGTCACTGCCTTTTAAACACAAATAGAGCAAAACTTGATTGAGGTGGATTAAACGCACTTGTCTTTTGAGTGCAATTTTGAAGGCACAAAAGTTGAGCAGTTGGAACGGCATCAAGCAAGATTGTTGGAATAGCTGAGTGAGGACAGTTATAGTAAATGAGGGGTCGATCCCTTCCATGACCTTGACAAGGGACAACACAACACACTTCATTCACAGCAATGGAAGAAAAAGAAAAGAACGGAGGGAGGGTCTGATAGACCGACTGGAGAGAAATTCTCACGCCGCCAGGCGGGAAAATCGTTGGGCTGATCCTTGAAGACTACACCAAGCTTTGGCGGAAGTCCTGCTGGATTTATATTTATATTTGCAGCAGCTGTCCAACTGTGGACCTCCGTGTCTGCTGAAACCCTGGTTATCCCCAGCTAAGCGTGATCCGTGGCTGAGTCCTCCTGCGGAGCTGATAGGAACTTCTAGATTGTTTATGAAATGGGGCTCCGTGCCTGTCCATGGAAACATCATTATAAGGAAATATACTTTATGGGTTCCTTGGTGCTCTCTGAGCTTGGATGTTTTCCTGCAGGCGTTTCTTGACTCAAACTAGGTGTCCTCATCACTAAGTAATAAGATCAGCACTGATGACCTTATCTAGTTTCGGTCATGAAACATCTGCAAAGAAACATCCAAGCTCAGCGAGCATCAAGGACCGCACAGTCCTCCTCCTCCTCCTCCTCCTCCTCCTCCTCCTCCATAAACCCCACTCCTTTCTAGCACTGATGATGTTACCTACTTTGGGTCATTAAACATCTGCAAAGAAACAACCAAGCTCAGAGAGCACCAAGAACTGCATAGTCATTAATCTCCTCCTCCTCCTCTTCCTCCTCCTCCTCCTCCTCCTCCTCCTCCTCCTCCTCCTCCTCTTCCTCTTCCTCTTCCTCTTCCTCTCTATAAACTCTATTCCCTTCTAGTACTGATGATGTTACCTAGTTTGGGTAATGAAATGTTTGCAAGAAAACAAGCTATCTATCTATCTATCTATCTATCATCTCTCTCTCTCTCTCTCTCTCTCTCCCTCCCTCCCTCCCTCCCTCCCTCTCTCTCTCTCCCTCTCCCCAGTTATTAGAGTAACTACAGGTAGCTATGGATAATTCTCCCTTCCCTTTCCCCTTTAGTCTAAAAGCAATATTCACTTACCCACAGCTCACCTAATTATGGTTTTCTCAATTTTCTGGGTTTACATCACACACTGAACCACAAGGCAACCACAATAGCTTTGTTTACACACTACCGTAGGCTTAACTATGGTGAACCACTCTGTGGTTCCACGGATTCTGCAAACATTGCTACTATTCTGAGAACTAAGCTACTGTGTGAGTAGGAGTGTGTGTCTCTCTCTCTGTGTGTGTAGCTATGAAAGATACATGGATTTGACTGAATCCTGACCAGCAAGTGGTAGTAGCTTTTTGGAGCATATTTCTGGCTTACAAAGTAAATTTACTACAAAGTGAGAGCAAGACAAGAGTAGGAAGTTTATTAGCTAACTTCCTGCTTGGAAAACTGGCAAAAAAAGAGAGAGATGAGGTGGCCACAGAAATGGTGTCAGTGTTTCTAACAACAAGGCTTTGGATAAACGTCAAAACTCTATTATCCTATTGTCTTGGTGAAAAACAATAAAACAGATCTACCCAAACTCCAAACTCCACATTATGGTAGACAGCATTATTTATTTCCTCCAAATGAGGCAGAACTCAACGTTCCAGGAGGGCTCAAGTTTTTAGCTTCAACCTCTTGTGCATAGTAATAATAATAATAATAATAATAATAATAATAATAATAATAATAATAATAATAATAATAATAATAATAATAATAATAATAGTAATAGACAAAAAAGTCTGGATAGTGGACGTGGCAGTGCCTGGAAACGGCAGAATAGACGAGAAAGAACTGGAGAAGATAACCAAATACAAAGACCTACAAATAGAAATAGAAAGACTGTGGCAAAAGCAAGCAAGGGTAGTACCAATAGTAATAGGCGCCTTGGGTGCAATCCCAAAACAACTGAAGCACCACTTGAGCACCATCATCGGCATTGACAAATTCTCCATTAGTCAATTGCAAAAGGCGGCCTTACTAGGAACCGCTTCCATCCTGCGACGAGATCTGTAATACCATCAAACATCCACATCTGCCTATCCCAGGTCCTTGGGAAGGACTCGATAGGTAGACAAAAATGCCAAATCCAGTCTGAACATGTGGCTGACTGTGCATTGATCCATAACAACAACAACAACAACAACAACAATAATAATAATAATAATAATAATAATAATAATAATACTGGCTGCTCAAGAACAAGCACTACAAACTAATGCCATGAAAGCGAAGATATAAAAATCCACTGACAATCCAAATTGCCGACTTTGCCATGACAAAGTTGAAACTGTTTCACACCTAATTTGTGAGTGCGGCAACATCGCGCAAACTGATTACAAATCTAGACATGACAGAGTTGCTAAATTAATCCACTGGGCATTGTGTAAAAAATACGACTTGCCTGTGTCCGAAAAGTCGTGGGAACATAGGGTGGAAAAAGCTGTTGAGAATGAGGGTGAAGATCTTGTGGGACTTTCGAATACAGACAGATCGCCATTTGGAACACAACAGGCCAGATATCGCAGTTGTAGAGAACTGAAGCGTACAGCTGATTGATATCGCTGTACCGGGAGATGCCAGAGTCGAAGAAAAAGAACTGGAAAAAATTACAAAATATCGCGACCTGGCCATCGAAACTGCGCGATTATGGATGAAACGTGTAACAGTGACTCCCATTGTCATCGGGGCACTGGGAACTATGTCCAAAAACTTTGCAAAATACATCAAGAAATTGCAGCTTCCTGCAATAACTCCAGCAATGTTACAAAAAACTGCGCTACTGGGAACATCTTACATTTTAGGGAGGTACCTGGTTGACATCTAGGATGCTGGTAGCAACCTATGTCAACCATCAGTGCCAGCCAATTTGAATGTTCAGTTGACTGAGGTTCATTTTTAATGAATAAAAGATAATAATGATAATGATGATGATGATAATAATGATGATGATGATGATGATGATGATGATGGAAGGAATGAAGGAGATAAGATAACTTGGTCCATATCTATGGAGATTCTCAGTCAGCCAGACTGTGGTTGTTCCAGAGGTGCTTTTCAAATGACAACTGTGTTGTCTTTTCTGTTGTTGTTGTTGTTGTTGTTTTGAAGACGTTTGGCTTCTCCTCCAAGAAGCTTCTTCAGTTCTGACCGAATGGTGAAGAATAAATCCTTACGTTATAATAGAAATCCATATGAATCCTTCTGTTCTCCACCATTTGGTCACAACTCAAGAAGCTTCTTGGGTGAGAAGAAACATCTTCAAAGAAAAAGAAAAACTAAAAAAGACCAGTTGTCTTTTGAAAAAAGCACCTTTGGGACTATCGTGGTCCACATTCTTTTCCCTCTCCTTTGTTCACAACTCAGCAAACTGCCAATAAAGCTAGTCTTATTTTAGAGGAGTCTTGTTTATTGATGGGGCCATAGGAGAAGGGCTTTGACTATGTCTTGTTGGTTTTCACTCTGCAGGACATCTCCTACAACAAAAACCTAGTGAAAACAAGAAATAGTAAAGCTACGTCTATCATGTATTGGGGGCTACTTTAGATATCTACAATTTAAGCCACCCATCTCCACGCTGGAGTATAACTGACTCCAAAATTAGAGAATGAAATTTTCTATATTGCAATTGTCTATGGAGGTTCTCAGTCATCCAGGTCATAGTTATCCCTAAGGTGCTTTTTCATGAGGCAACTGGACTCTCTTTGTGTTTCTCTGAAGATGTTTCACTTTTCATCCAAAAAGCTTCTTCAGCTCTGACTGGATGGTGGGAAATGGAAGGATTTATACTCCTTGCAGACAGCTGGTCATTTGCATCCTTTTAGAGGGTCATTGAGGCCACCTGGAGGTTCATCTGTGTCCTTAGGAACACCTGAGTGGTGCAAATGGGTGTGGAGCCTTCTTGGAACTGCTGAAAGGGCCGTGTTGTAGACTGGAGATAGATAATGTCATATCCCTTTCCCTCTGTTGGGGACTATGTCAGTTTTGACATAGATGTCCTCTTTGACCCCTCTTTCAAGACAGTGGTCCTCTCTGTCCAAAATATGGACCAGTCAGAAGCTTCTTAGATGAGAAGCGAAACATCTTCAGAGAAAAACAAGGAAATCTGATTGCCTCATGAAAAAGCACCTTTGAGACTACATCGCAATTCTTTGCCCAGTTTTTCTCATTTTCTTTTGACTGGACTATCCCATTTTGTTTCTATAAAACCACGGATGGAATTGCTCTCCTAAGCATCAAAACAGTGCTTGATAGGAAACGAAGAATGAGCGAGCCTTATGAGGTCTACCTTGTTAGGTGTCTTCATGGAACTTTATCAATCACAAAGGGTTTGAGATCAGGAGCTTCGGTAAAGTCATAGGATAATAGCAGTTGGGAGCGAATATTTATTCATTATTCTCTTTGGAGATGTTTTCCAGAAACAAGCAACACCCCCCAAAAAATCTATGCAGTGGACCCAACCGATGTAACATCTTTGAGATGTCTACTGTTATGTAGGTCGCTCCCAAAATATTCCTCTGTAATAAATTCAAGTTTGATAGGGCTTATCAAAGAATGGGAGATTCCATTTGGAGTGGATCCTTCGAGAATCTGTCTTGGACTGCTCCACTTATATTATTAATCACATTATCTTTGTCTGTGATCTCGGTTTGCCTTGATCTAACGTCAGAAACTCTACATCTGCCTGCTGAAACCCCAAGGAGAAATCCGGAGTAGGCGTGCTTTCCAAATGTCAGTGTTTCAGTCTGCAAGGAGTCACATTGTGATCAGATAGTTTCCATCCAAGTCATTCAGAAAAGCTGGCGACGTTCCTTGGACTTCAAAGGAGAGGCAACGAGAGTGGATATGCAGCCGGGGGAACCGAGCGTCCATTTAGTGCCTGTGTGTTTTTCAGATGCCACTGCCAAGGGTTAAAATGTTTACATACCCTCTGAATTTAAATGGCCCGTTACATGTCAAATGCCAATGGGAAAGACAGCTGGAGTATCTAAACTGAGTGCTTTGATCTTACTATCTGTAGAAAGAGGTCATTTGGTTTGCCCAAGGACCACAGACATTTAGATGATCCATGCACAGATCATGCAAGTATATAACTGCCTACATTTCTATTTGTATTAACCCGTTTAGATGTAACACCTACTAAATACTAACGTAACACCTTTCCTTCCTAACTCCTTCTGTGTCAGGGTCAACATTAAACGGGCTTGTGAATAACCCTTTGCAGAAAGTTGAGCAGAGTGGCTGGATAGTGTGTTTTGCTACAAGTCGGGCTTGGAGTATTTCCGAAGCAGGAAGATAACTATGATTGGGAGTTTGGGTAGATGGTTGAAGGAAGGTTGAGTTGCTTAGAAACTAAATTATAATCCTGTCATGGGATTGAAGTCAGGGAGATTTAAACTCAGAGTCCAAAACAAGAAATAATCAATATATTGGGCAGGCAGAAGCTTTAATTCCCCTTGGGGGGAAAATAGAGATGAAAGAGAAAGTCATCAAAGATGTTCTTCAAAGAACTAGGTTGTCCTACCCCAACTTGGTCTGAGGGTGCCAGGGGCAACAAGACAGGAAAATTTGGGGAAATTACTCAGGGGTTTTGGTTCATGTGGCTCTATTATCTTCAGCAGCTTTGAGATGGCTATGAAGATGGTTATTCTTCTCTCTTGGGTATATCAATACTGAATGAAATCAGCAACACATTTTGATGCAATGTGTCAGGCTTATGTTTGAAGTGTATGAAGAACTACGGACATTGTGATTTTTCCATGCTTCCCCATAAGCTGAATCGGAGACATGATAGAGAGATAACCTTGCGTAACCCCATTTTGGGGGCAAAAGATTAACTGAGCTTTGATTAAGGTGAATCTTGTCCATCAAGAAACGTGCCACAGATTTTGTAGCACGCAACGGGCAGGAGAGGGGAGACCTTCTATGAGAAGAGAAGTGGGGGCTGGGACGTAAACTTCCCCATAATCAGCTCACACAAAGCTTAAAGGGGACTGCACTGTCCAGGGAAGACCTCTTACCCACCCCGCCCTCCACAGGCAGACGCCTAGTTATGCAGACAAGGATTGTAGGTCTTGTCAGGGACATGACACAAGGGCTGTCCTAGGACTGTTGTTTTTCTCCCTACTTCCGAATCAGATTAAGGGATTCAAGTAACCAGTTCCACTCCCTCTGTGAGTAAAGAAACACAAGTAAACAGAAGCATCTCTGCGTGCTCTTGAGCTTCAAAACCTATGAAGAACGGTTGCAGGAATTGGGTATGTCTAGTTTAATGTAAAGAAGGACTAGGGGGGGACACGATAGCAGCCTTCCAATATCTAAGGGGCTGCCACAAAGAAGAGGAGGGGGTCCACCTACTGTATTCTCCAAAGCACCTGAAGATGCAATGGATGGAAACTAATCAAGGGGAGAAGCAACCTGGAACTAAGGAGAAACTTCCTGACAGTTAGAACAATTAACCAGTGGAAGGGCTTGCCTTCAGAAGTTGTGTGTGCTCCATCACTGGAGGTTTTTTTAAAGAAAGACTGGACAACCACTTGTCTGAAATTGTATAGGGTCTCCTGACTGAGCAGGGGGTTGGAGTAGAAGACCTCCAGGATCCCTCCCAATTGTGTGATTTTGTTATTCTACTTTCCTGGTTCTGAAAAGATCCCCTGGAATTGGTTCAAAGGGAGAATTTGATCGATGGTTCTTCTGAAAGAGACCAGCTTCCTAACGGACCAACTGTTGGTACCTCAGCAGAAAGGAAAACATTCATCAATATTGCCCAGGGCTGTTCTCAGAAAATTAAGAAGATGTTCAATACCGGCTGGGAGACCACCACAGGTTGGGCTGGAAGCAAGTCCGAGAGGTTGAAAAAAGATTTTGTAAGAAGGCAGGGCAAAGGATGGCGGCATTGCTGCCCAGAAAAATGACATGGAGGTGGAGTTAAGTTCAACTTGAAGGAGACTTGACTTTGCTCATGTCTACTGGACAGTGGACATCCGGGACTGTCCCTGACCACAGATCAATGACAGCATTTCACAGTTACATCGCTGGTTTTCCATACCAGATTGTTGTTGTTAATTGCGAAGTCGTGTCCGACCCATTGCAACCCCATGGACAATGTTCCTCCAGGTCTTCCTGTCCTCCACCATCTTCTGGAGTCCATTGAAGCTCAGGCCTGCTGCTTCAGGGACTCCATCCAGCCACCTCCTTCTCTGTCATCCCCTTCTTCTCTTGCCCTCCATCTTTCCCAGCATCAGGCCCTTCTCCAGGGAGTCCTTCCTTCTCATTAGGTGGCCAAAGTACTTGAGTTTCAACTTCAGGATCTGGCCTTCTCAAGAGCAGTCGGGGTTGATCTCCTCTAGGACTGACCGGTTGGATCGCCTTGCAGTCCAGGGGACTCGCAGGAGTCTTCTCCAGCACCAGAGTTCAAAGGCCTCCATTCTTTGGCGCTCGGCCTTTCTTATGGTCCAACTTTCACAGCCATCCATTGCAACTGGGAAAACCATGGCCTTGACTATACACACTTTTATTGGCAGGGTGATGTCTCTGCTTTTGAGTATGCTGTCTAGATTTGCCATAGCTTTCCTCCCCAGGAGCAAGCGACTTTTAATTTCTTGGCTGCAGTCCCCATCTGTGATGGTCTTGGAGCCCAGGAAAATAAAATCTGCCACTACATACCAGATTAGTCTACATATATTGATAGCAGGGATTGTCCTGAGAGAGATTTAACCCTTTCCTCCTTGCTTAAATTTAAATCAATGGCTGTTGCTGTGCCCAGTTGGTTCTCAAAGGGAGGAGAACTTCAGTTATGGTCAGTGGGAACTTCTTTTTCAGAGTTCAGGTGTTGAGGCTGGGGAATAATAATAATAATAATAATAATAATAATAATAATAATAATAATAATAATAATAATAATAATAAAGTTGGAAGGGACCTTGGAGGTCATCTAGTCCAACCCCCTGCTCAGGCAGGAAACCCTATACCATTTCAGACAAATAGGCTGTCCAGTCTCTTCTTAAAAACTTCCAGTGTTGGCGCATTCACCGCTTCTGGAGGCAGGTAGTTCCACTGGTTAATTGTTCTCACTGTCAGGAAGTTTCTCCTTAGTTCCAGGTTGCTTCTCTCCTTGAATTAGTTTCCATCCGTTGCTTCTCGTCCTGCCTTCGGGTGCTTTGGAGAATAGCTTGACTCCCTCTTCTTTGGGGCAGCCCCTGCATAATTTCATTATGGCCACAGTCGATGAGGAAAGGGACCCCATCCCAGGCTTCTACCCGAGCTTAAAATAAATATTGTTAAAATACAAACAACAATAATGTGGTTCTAAATCCCTGGACACAGTTATTTAAAAACAAAATACTGTTTTGCACTGCAGGAGGGGGGGGGAATAATCAAATGTCACGTCTGGTTCCGCATCTTTCGGTTTTTAAGATGGCACTGAGTTACTGTCCAATCTATAAGGGTGTTGTGCTATATAAACTCCCATCCCTGGAGGTTTTTTTAAAGAAAAGACTGGACTGGGGTGAAATTGTATAGGGTCTCCTGATTGAGGAGGGGGTTGGACTAGAAGACCTCTGAGGTCCTTCCCAGTTGTGTTATTCTGTTATTCTGCTTTCCTGGTTCTGAACAGTATCCAACTCCAAGTATTGAGATGGTTATGGCCAACTTAGATGCCGGTCGTTTTTTTCAAAAAGACTTTAAGAAGCACTAGACACGCTGGTTCAAACTGCCCTCTTCCCTCAAATTAAAGCAATGGTGTGAGATTTTAGGGTGTATCATAGACATGAGAATCTAGTAATAATAATAATAATAAAGTTGGAAGGGACCTTGGAGGTCATCTAGTCCAACCCCCTGCTCAGGCAGGAGACCCTATACCATTTCAGACAAATGGCTGTCCAGTCTCTTCTTAAAAACTTCCAGGGTTGGAGCATTCACCGCTTCTGGAGGCAGGTTGTTCCACTGGTTAATTGTTCTAACTGTCAGGAAGTTTCTCCTTAGTTCTAGGTTGCTTCTCTCCTTGCTTAGTTTCCATCCATTGTTGCTTCTTGTCCTGCCTTCAGGCGCTTTGGAGAATAGCTTGACTCCCTCTTCTTTGGGGCAGCCCCTGAGATACTGGAATCCTGCTATCCTGTCCCCCTTCGTCCTTCTCTTCATTAAACTAGACATACCCAATTCCAGCAGCCTTTTCTCGTATATTTTTAAACCTGGATGAAATTGTCTGGTGTGGGTCATAGAGCATCTTATTCCAAAATGGCTATCTAACTCAAATAAAGGATTGGACAGCCATTTGTCTGACCTGGTAAGGAGGGACTTGCTTGGAGGCGGGACTAGAAGACCTCCATGGTCCCTTTCAACTCTGTTACTAGATTGTTCTCTCTTGTGCTCTCTCTCTCTCTGGTCCCCTGATTGAGCAGGGGGTTGGACTAGAAGACCTCAAGGTTCTTTCCAACTTTGTTATTCTGCATTCTGTGGCCAATGAATCATCTCTCTCTCTCTCTCTCTCTCTCTCTCTCTCTCTCTCTCTCTCTCTCTCTCTC
>NW_015386413.1:3354123-3372672 GCF_001527695.2 Protobothrops mucrosquamatus
AAAAAAAAAAAAGGTTCAATAAATCAATCAATTTCAACTTCTCACAGGAAAAAAACAGATCTCACAAATTTGGGATTGATTGATTGAACTTTTTAGTCCCACTCAGTCTGCCATTACCACCGAAGCCACGCCTACCCAATGGGCCACGCCCACCCAATGGGCCACACCCACCCAATGGGCCACACCCACCCATCACCCAACGATACATAAGTGGGTTTTGGGTTGCAGTTTGGGCACTCGGTCTCTAAAAGGTTCGCCATCACTGGTATAGGGTTTCCTGCCTGAGTAGGAGGTTGGACTAGATGATCTCCAAAGTCCCTTCCAACTCTATTATTATTATTATTATTATTATTATTATTATTATTATTATTATTATTATTATTATTATTATTATTATTATTATTATTATCATCACACAGTCAGCCAGATGTTCAGACTAGATTTGGCATTTTTGTCTACCTATCGAGTCCTTCCCAAGGACCTGGGATAGGTAGATGTGGATGTTTGATGGTATTTCAGATCCCGTCACAGGATGGAAGCGGTTCCTCGTAAGGCCGCCTTTTGCAATTGACTGATGGCAAATTTGTCAATGCCGATGGTGGTGTCCAAGTGGTGCTACAGTTGTTTTGGGATGGCACCCAAGGTGCCTTTTACTATTGGTACTACCCTTGCTTGCTTTTGCCACAGTCTTTCTATTTCTATTTGTAGGTCTTTGTATTTTGTTATATTATTATTATTATTATTATTATTATTATTATTATTATTATTATTATTATTATCATCATCATCATCATCATCATCATCATCATCATCATCATCATCATCATCATCATCATCATCATCATCTGCACTTAAAAACCTGGAGGGGGGCTTTAAGCCAGAAAACATAATGTTCTACAGAATGAGGAAGGAGAGCCGTTTCATTTTCAGATGCTGTCAGAGCAAGAGGGAGGACACACACAACATTTTAGTACTACTGTTGCTAAGTTTGAGAATCATACTGTGTGCTCACAGCTTGGGATCTCGTGAAATAGATCCGTTATCACAGCAATGACAACAGCATGGAATAATGTCGTTGGTGAATAGATCTTGCTAGGAAACCTTCAAACCTTCAACCCCCCCCCCCCCGCCTTCTGTTTTTGTCTCTCCTTTCCTTTCTTGTGGCCTCAGAGAGTCAGAGGGAAAGTGGCTAGCAATTGTGACCTATGAAAGAGCAGCTTGGAAACATGTTCCTCATTAAGTTGTCACTGTCTGCTCTTGTTATGGCTGTGTTTTATGGATGGAGGAAGCCTTGTCTGGGCTTCCCATAACTGTTTGAGTTCTGCACCGCCTGGCGATCGGTGCTTGCTCCAGAGAACAGCATGACTTAGATTAGCAATTTGTTCTTTGATTGCGAAGCAACGGGGAAATCTGTTGAGAGGGTCGAATTTAATCCGGGATGGAGCAGCGCCAAGGAACACTTTGGGACATTGTCGGAAGGTGGACCTTGCTGTCTAGTCTACTTGAAGAGTGGCTGTATTTGTCCCCTCTGAAGGTGAAAAAAGAAGGAGTGGGAGGAACCTCTGAAAAGTCCCACGTAGCAGTCCAACACGGCAGAGATAAACTTCTCAAACGTCCTTCAATTGTTTCCCATCTGGCTTTTTAGGTGGTCTTCAGAAGGTGGTTTAAACGGAGCTGTTTGAAGTAAAGGGACTTTTCCTCAGCTCAGCAAAATGCTAAACGACTCCGTGGTTGAGGCATCAGAATAACAGAGTTGGAAGGGACCTTGGAGGTCTTCTAGTCCAACCCCCTGCTTAAGCAGGAGACCCTAGGCCATTTCAGACAAAGCTCAACATAGATAAACAGAGAGAGAGAGAGAGAGAGCATCAAACATTTTTAAAGTCACGTAACCGTGTAATGCAAAAATCAAATGAAATAAATGACAGAATTAGAATTTGTTAATGACTCATACGTTCTGTGTTTCAGAAATATCCATCTCTCTTCTTTTTGATAGCGTATCAAAACTACACTCTTCAGTTTACAAACTCAGTAATTTTCAGGTGCCTGTCGTAGAATTCTGTCTGTGAAGAAAACTTCATTCTCAAAGATATTTTAGCAAGACCAGAAAGAGAAATTTTATTATGTCCTGTGTTCCTTCTAAAGAAACTCTTCAAAATGTAGGCACAGATAGGGAAGACTCTATTTTAGTCTTACAACATTAACTACAAAGAATTGAGTTTTATCAAACTACGTGGACTGTCTTGTTGTAAAATGTTAAGTAGGGAATAACCAAAATAATAAAAATAACAAGGAATAGTAAATAAATGAAGTAGTGCCTACATTAAAGATGACACAGATTGGTTTCTATTCTATCTACAGAGAAATTAAGTCGAATAAGGTCCAACTTCTGGAGGAAAGTCGTCCCACTGGTTAATTGTTCTCACTGTCAGGAAATTTCTCCTTAATCATAAGAAATGACTTTGCAAATTCACATGTTCTGAGAACTGGATCCAAGTTTTTTAAAAGTTTAGACATTAGTTATTCAGCTATTACATTTCGCCATATTTAAGACCAGTGATTCCATGGAACCCATAATATCAATTTAAGGGGCTCATTTTTATTCAGGATTTATTATGATTTATTAAGAAGTGTGGGGTATTTCAGACAGTTTATCCTATGGCAACGGTGCAATAAGATCTAGCTACAGTAAGAGACCCGGTTATCTTTTTTTCTAAGTTCTTTTAAAGTAATTCCTTAGATCCATTTTTATTTCCTGTTATTGGGAATATCTTATTGTGACAAGGAAATGATTTTGGTTTTTAAAAAAAAATCCACAAGGACGTGAGCTTTTCGTTTTGGTTTTAGTTCTCTTCCAGAACATGTAAGAATTTATTTTTAAAAATTATAGAATGATCTGTGAGGTGAGTGTAATTCAGAATTTATATGACAGGAATGCTTGAAACGATATTCATTCTTTTACAAAAGTTCTCTGTTAAAACGTGGCACCAAGGTTTACAGATATTTTTTTTATCATCTGGAAATATTTAAGATTTTGTGCACTGTAAGAGAGCATAATACTACGTTTGTACTGATAAACTTTAATGAAAGGAGAACTCATTTATGTAAAATTCAAATATTGTTTTACCTGGCCATGCCACAAATATATTAGCTTCCTAAGCTAACATAAGTTCAGATTTATGAAGTTGCTATATTCTAAAATCAGTTCATACTTATATATATATTCTAAATTATTACTTTCTTATAATTGTTAATCTGCTATCACATTCAATGCAATCACAATCTTTACATTAACTAATTCCAATAGATTAAAAAATATGCAAAAGATTCAAGCCTTGAGGCCAACTGATTAAAAGAAATTATTTCTTACTCCAAATAAAAAACTAATCATAGATACAGTATATTCTGTAGTGTATTTTAACCTCTTCATTGTTTACTGCAAACGCAATTGCTGTTTATTATTATATACACCAAATACTGCTTGTTGATTGATTACATTACAGACATTATATTTTACTCAAATTGTACACTTCTGAGTTCTTCAGCATTTACCTAATTTTTTTTTAAAAAAACCTTGGACCTTATTCGACTGAATTTCTCTGTAGATAGAATAGAAACCAATCTGTTTGTGTCACCTTTAATGTAGGCACTACTTCATTTATTTACTATTCCTTGTTATTTTTATTATTTTGGTTATTCCCTACTTAACATTTTATAACAAGACAGTCTACATGGTTTGATAAAACTCAATTCTTTGTAGTTAATGTTGTAAGACTAAAATAGAGTCTTCCCTTAAAATCTGTGCCTACATTTTGAAGAGTTTCTTTAGAAGGAACACAGGACATAATGAAATTTCTCTTTCTTGTCTTGCTGAAATATCTTTGAGAATGAAGTTTTCTTCGTAGACAGAATTCTATGACAGCCACCTGAAAATTACTGAGTTTGTAAACTGAAGAGTGTAGTTTTGATACGCTATCAAAAAGAAGAAAGATGGATATTTCTGAAACACAGAACTTATGAGTCATTAACAAATTCTAATTCTGTCATTTATTTCATTTGATTTTTGCATTACACGGTTACGTGACTTTAAAAATGTTTGATGCTCTCTCTCTCTCTCTCTCTCTCTGTGTTTATTTATATTGAGATCAGTTTATAAAGTTATATATATTTTCACTAATTTGGGACATTTTTGCCTGAGCTATGCAGCTCTTCATTACAGACTGGGAAGTGCAAATCAACACGAGTAAAACTTAAATTTCTGTACTCCCATTCTGAATTACTGAAATGAAGATATTTATGGTCAAGAGGGGGAGAAAAGGATCAGGATATGTTTGGATTCAGGAAAAAAAAAAGTCCAGGGGTTGTAAATGGAATGGAATTGCTTAGAAAGATCTTTTTGTAAAATCCAAAGGGGAGTTGGGTTTTTAGCTTGGCTAGGTTTGAAGAATAGGAGCCGATTTCTGGCTGGGCTACTGTGTGCGAATGCGAGGACTGTTGGAGGCTACGCTGGAAACACAAATGTTTGTGTTGGGTGGTAGGAAAAATTGCGATTGATCTCACTCCAATATTACCCAGAAATCTCTTCAACTTTCTCTGGCTCTCTGGGGTGAAAAAGAAGGCGTACACTCTTTTTATTTTATTTTATTTTTTTTGCGCTCTCTCTACTTGTGCAAAGTGATTGCTGTTTTTATAAAACTAAACACCATGTTTAATATTAGTTTTCTACCCAAATTTCTGTTTGCCTTGGATATATGTTTTGTTTTGCTACGAAGTGCCCAGTACTCGACATTTCAGATTCTTGTGTTTATCTTCTGAAATGTTTGCAGTATCCATAGATCTTACGCTCCATTTCGTTTTCTTGTTTCTCACATGATTGTGGGCTTTTATCAGGTTTAAATCCTCATGATCTTCTACTGTAAATTCAAGCGTTATTTGTTTTTTTTCCTGAGCAATTCTGGTGTAACAGTATATAAGGATTCTATGTATCCCCTAAGAGGCAATCAATATTTCTCAGGACTTTTTTTTTCCCCTCAGAAATGTTCAGTTAGAATTTCAGTGATATTCCAGTTCATTTCAATCAATTTTTAAGCTAGTTATTTAAATTCAACCAAGTGTTAAGGTAGTTATTTAACTTGCCCAACTTTGCAAGAGAAATCACAACAGCATGAAATATCAAATTGGACGCAGAGTTTTTCTAAACGGCTCTTTCTCTGTTAAAGTTATTTAATAAAATTGGGGTTGGGGGCCGTTCTGTCTATATAAGTAAGAATTTATGTTCCTGAGAAATAAAGCGTGTGTAGAAATGTTGAGTCTATACGATTATAGAAATGACTAACAAGCTATGCTTGAGCCAATAATATCTGGTTCTAAGGCTAACGTCATAAAGTGGAACATTAATCTTAGTTAATTGACCGGTTTGCTGCAGGAAATGTTCTGGGACTAAATTCCATCCAAAAATGAGTTCTTTTCTTAGCTCTTAGCTTCGATATTTTCATAATTTGTGGCTGCTGATATTTATTGATCTTTCATAATCTCGCCTTTATTTTTCCAAACTTTAAGAAATGATTTCATACCTGCGGAAGAGCCAAAAACAACACTTTCTATCCTGTTTACCGATTCTGCAGGAGTTACTAATCTGTACAGTATGTTTTCTTTAAAGCAAACTCTTCTCTTTCTTTGTATATATTTAGCAAATGGAATTTTGAAGTTATTGTTCACTGAAATCTGAGCAAAAACAATTAGAAGCCGAAGACCTTAAAACAAAGGGATCTCACTCTTCGATAGAAAAATTCCACGCATTTAGGTTGAGAATAAGAGTGAATGCTTACTTTATATAGTGACTACGCAGGGACCCTGTTTCCATAATAATCAGCATTTTTAAGACTGTTTTCATATCAAGGAATGTGAAGAGAAGAAAAATGCTTTCTCCTTGAGATCAATTCCTTGCAATAATAGGCTTTTAGATACAACTTATGAGTTAATACACGTTATAGCTAATTAGAGTTAGCGTCGATTTACTGTTACAGGTATTAATTCTTCATAAGAGTATTGGAATCTGTCACTTTCAGTTTCTTATTTTTGAAAAGCTTCATTTGCTGAAAGTGTTTTTTCTTTAGTCTTTGTTTAAAAGTTAAAAGGGGGTGTTTCGATGGGGTCTATGCTGCCCTATGCATCAGATCTCGTGCTCTGGATTAACAAAGTTCTTGGTAACTAACTGTTTGGCTGGACTAAAAAAGAAGAATAATTTCTATAGGAAGATTTAGGATTTTCTTGGATTGGAAAAAGAGCTCTTAGTTAAGTTTGGAACAGTCTATCCGCTAACTTAGCCCTATTGAGGTACGATTCATCACTTACTTTGTCCACTGTTTGGCTTTTTAAATGGACTTCTTTGTTGTTGTTTTTTAAAAAAAACCCTTCAGTGTGTAAACCTTCAAAAAAATATATTTTTTTGGTCTAGGAGCATATATACATTTCTCCACTTTTGTTCCCAACTTTGCAAAATGTGCACAGATTTAGCAAAAGTCTTCCATAAGAGAAGGATTCATTGGTTCAAAAAAATATATTTTGTAATGATTTCTCCCTAGCGTGCATTTTGTTTTTGATGGGCAAATTTGCCCAAATCTAGAGAAGTATAAATGTCATCTATAGTTGTAAAAACAGGAAAATGGTTAAAATTATATTCAGACTAAAAAAAAAATCCTCTCTCCTTGGGATATACACATATTTACTTATTTAAATATTTCTAACTCAGTATATATTAATGGATTTCATGACAGGGTGCAGTTAGTAAAACTGATCGATGTAAAAACAAAACAATTACTGTGATCTGAAATTCATCAAAATGCCATCCGTTTAGAGGAGCGTTGATCAAGTCACAAAATAAAACAACTTGACAATTGTGCTCCTATTCATAAAACACAACACTGAAGTCAACATGATGCTGAGATAATATCCATGTTATCTCAACTTCCCACCAGGAATCAGAATGTATTCAGGAAGGGATCCAACGTGAAGACTCAGTTTTACTATCTGTCTAAATGAATCAAAACAAAAAGATGCCTTTTATTTATTTATTTATTTAAAAAACCATTTTCTCTTCTTTATATATACACTCACGTAGAAACAGAAAGCATAGGCATATACATGCATAAAATGAATTGATAGAAGGAACATGTTTCTAGGGAAAATCATAATGAATATAAAGCTAAGGTCCAATATATTTGAATCTGAAGGTTTTCAATTCTAGATTGTCTACTTAGAAAGCCTTCTTTCTCTCTCTCTTTCTTTCTTTCTTTCTTTCTTTCTTTCTTTCTTTCTTTCTTTCCTTCCTTCCTTCCTTCCTTCCCTTCTCCTTCCTTTCATCCTTTCATTCTCCTTCCTTTCCTTCCTTCCTTCCTTCCTTCCTTCCTTCCTTCCCTTCTTTCTTTCTTTCTTCCTTTCATTCTCTTTCCTTTCCTTCCTTCCTTCCTTCCTTCCTTCCCTCCTTCTCTCTCTCCCTCCCTCCCTCCCTCCCTCCCTCTTTCTTTCTTTCTTTCTTTCTTTCTCTTTCATTTTTCATGCCGTTTGCTTGTAAATAAGTGAACAATGGACATATTTGTCTTAAGACTACATCAGATGAGAGAACTTAAGACGAACTGTGTAGGGAATGTCCCAAAATGTGAAAGATTTCTTCACCAACTTTCTACTTCTCTCTTCGTTTATCCACGTGAGATTCCTCACATAAGTTCTACGTCTGGCTCTAACTACAGTAAAGATTGTGGAACCAGCCTTTAATCTACAAACATCTACACATAAACTAGGTGTGACTTATAGCTTAGCACTGAGTATCGAGAACTGTATTTCAAGAGTTTTCAAGGTCTTAATTTATCACAAAATGAACTCTGGGTTAAGAATGTGGGATATTCTTTTATCTTCGCCTTCATTAAGGAATGATATGAAGTGGTGGTGATCCAGCTTTCACAAGAGACTGACCATCTTCCAGAAAATTTCCATTTTGTTCTTTCTGCATTTAGCCAGGAGAGGAAAGATAAATCTGAAACAGAAAGTAACATCCCAGTCATAATTCAGAACCCTTCAGAGTAAGGGACAAGCACCGGTTAAAGGCCAGAAAATAAATTATTTTGCATTGATTAGTAATTTGGGACTATCCTTCAGCTTTGAAAAAAGTCCACGGAAACCAAGGCCAACAAGACTGATTTTTAAGCCTAACCAATAACGATATAGTTACCATCATTTCATTAATTACTATGCCTTTTCTTGTGGAAATACTTGATCGCAGTTGAAAAATTACTTTGGTTAAATTTGAGGCGTTTGGTTCACGCAGAGCATAACCGAGAGGTGTTATTTTAATTATTTATATAAATGTTACAAATCTGCTGCCATTAATTTGCAAAAGGGACAAAAAAAATTACACAGAAAGATTAGTAACATTAGTAATTTACAATCGGTCATATTAGTAGGAATGTAATGCAATGGTAATTATTATTAATTTTTTGTGAGAAGAGAGCAACATTGTTGCCCATTTTTCTAATGCCTGTTAATCGTAACGCATTAAATTTTTAAAAAAATACCCGGTCTGGATTTTTTGCTGGTCCAGTTCCATAGAATTTCATAGTCTGACTTGCATTTTCAATATTTAAATAATGTTTGAAGCAAGATCAAGAAGAAGATTAACCCTATATAATTTCCATCTTTTTTTTTTCTCAAAAGGACTTGATCCTAAGAATATTTAGATATCATTATCTTTTAAACATTATTTTTCCACAAGTAAGATTGCCGTCTTCCTTTCCCTGAAATATCGGACAAAGAGATACGACTGTGTAATCATTACAGATTTATCACATTTGTGTCATCTCTCTTCCTTTCCAACATTTGTTCATTTTAGGTGATATTACTAAATTAAGAGATACGGTGAATTTTGAAGTTAAAAGCAGAAATATTCTCTAATGTCAAATTCACTTCTTCCTTTCCAAGGATCCTTATTCACCATCCCAATTAAAGCCAGCTAAATTTATTTAGAAATCCCATCTCTAATTGTGACAGTATTATTAATGTTATATCTTGGAAAACTTGAAATCTTTTTTTGCTTTCATTCTATTTAGTCTTGTTTTGCACCGCAGAACCGCAGGTATAATAACTTCAAAGGAACTGTGTTGCCTCATTCTCCCCTCTAAATAATGACCTCAATTTTGTTCATGTTCAACATCAAAATATCCATTTGGGGTTTTTTGGCATTATTTTGGCTGACAGAAGAATTCTTAACGCCCTCCTCTGAGGTCATTGGTGCTATAAAATCTTGTGTTTATAATAGCTCACTAGTGCTCTACAACTATAAAATGTTGTGTCATGTTACTCTGCTATAAAGAAAATTTACGCGTTTCGTTTTCACAAGATTTCAAGAATATGTATACCCAGAAATTACTAAAGGAATTTAGCCATATGTTTTATTTATATTTAATAGCCTCGGATTTTATTTATATGACTAGAATCTGCCGCTCCTTAATGACTGGAACAGAATACCAACTCTTTACAAGAAAACTTTTAAAGAAATTGCCTTTACATTTATAATTGATTGTTGAATATGAGTCACGTTCCTATCCAAAATTAATCATGACGCACTTAAGAGTTGCTTACTCAAACAATCTTTGCTTATTGTTTAGATTTTATCTTCATTATAATTTTTTTTATATCTGTTCCCTACATCTCTTTATTTAATTCTAGGGGTAGATTTTTTTCTAAATTATTTGAACCCCCATAATCTAGAGAAGCGGCAGTATTTAAAAGGAACTTAACGTCTCTTTCCAATAACTACTGTAAAATTCTCTAAACATGACTAATTCTGATACTTATTTGATTGGCTCAAATATATCCACTCCAACTAAGGAAAATTATAAACACAATTGTTGACATTTTTGTAAATTCTGGAAATGATTTTTTGCCTATTCTTGATGAGATTCAAATTAGCGTTCTATCATTTCTTTTGCAAAGAATGGCATTTAATAACAGACGAGCATGGTCAAACATATTTTGATCTTTGTTCCAAAATAATTTAGAAAATACAAATGTAAATATGCTCTTATCACTAATAGCATAATGCCTATTATAACCTCATTTCATTTTATTAAATCTAAAGTGAATACTGTGTGAATTTGATTCAGCAATTATAGATTATTACTATAATTAATACAGTCCCAGTTATTTTTTATTCGTCTGAAAATTATGTGCTTGTTCCTCAGCTGAACATGCCTCTTTCAGCATTACAATGGGGAATAAATAAAGAGTATCTATCGAGTATTTAAAAGAGCATCTAAAAAGAGAGTCATCCATCATTTCCATCTTAAAGTAAATAATATTAATTCATAAAAGAGATGTGATACATTGCTTAACTTTCAATATTTAGGATGGTCTGCCAAAGTGAAGGAAGTAAGATATTAGAATTACTTTGAGCATGAATTATTTATTACTAGCCAATAAAGTTGAGATACTTTATTTTGAAATGCATACCATTTAATGAATATTTGATGATAATAATACATATGAGTATACTTGATTAATAGATGTTTATTGAACAATTAGCTTTATCGATAGATAGGAAGGAAGGAAGGAAGGAAGGAAGGAAGGAAGGAAGGAAGGAAGGAAGGAAGGAAGGAAGGAAGGAAGGATGGTTTACACTGCAATTTCAAAAAAACCCGTAAGACTTTATAACCCATCAGATAGACACTCCTATTACATGGGTTTCTAGTGTTCTCTGGATGTTTTCTTCTTGAACTTTTGATTCACATGTGAATAGACAGTTACCAGGATTCAAAGGAAATGCTTTGTTTGTTGTGGTAGATGTCCCAAAAAACCCCACTTCCTTATCCCTCGATTAGATTAATTCAGTAGAAGCTGCAGAAATCTACTTTGTTTTGTTAGCAGTTGTTGTGGAAGCATTACCAGAGACAAAAGCCACTTGGTTTTTTATCCTGAGCCTTGAACTGAGAGGGACATAGAATGAGAGGGTTGAAAGTGACTTTGGAGGTCTGAGAAAGAGAGAGAGAGAGAAAGAAAGAAAGAAAGAAAGAAAGAAAGAAAGAAAGAAAGAAANAAGAGAGAGAGAAAGCAAGCAAGCAAGCAAGAAAGAAAGAAAGAAAGAAGGGAGGGAGGGAGGGAGGAAAGAAAGAAAGAAAGAAAGAAAGAAAGAAAGAAAGAAAGAAAGAAAGAAAGAAAGAAAGAAAGAAAGAAAGAAAGAAAGAAAGAAAGAAAGAAAAAGAAAGAGAAAGAGAGAGAGAAAGCAAGCAAGCAAGAAAGCAAGAAAGAAAGAAAGAAGGGAGGGAGGGAAGAAGGAAAGAAAGAAAGAAAGAAAGAAAGAAAGAAAGAAAGAAAGAAAGAAAGAAAGAAAGAAAGAAAGAAAGAAAGAAAGAAAGAGTTAAACTTTTGTGTGAAATGTTTCTAGATGACTGTGAGGCTTTTTTTCTCAGAGCAGTGGATAAAAAGACTGAATTTTGTGCAAATATCCATTTACTGACATTTTAGTTCACAGCAAATAGTGAATTACGTATGATAGCAACTTGGAAAATGTACTTCTGCCTTCCCTGCCCTGGCTGTCCCTGGGTGAGATAAAATGAACCAAGAGCTTGCTATTGCTTAGAAGGCCTGACTGCTCTTTTGAGGTTCTGGATTAGTCAGGATGGACGTACCCTTTTGTATCCTGAAGCCCACCAACAAATATACGTAGAGAGTGTGTTTTGCAAAGGCATGCTTCCTTTCTCTCTCCCCCCGCCCCAATCTAGCCCTATAAATCTCCTGCCCTCCCGTGAAATATGAATTTAGTTCCGTCTTGTTGTTGTTTTGGCTTGGATTTCTCTTCTGGCTCAGTGGAACAGTGAGATTTAGTAAATAAGATATGCCACAAAGAAGAGGGAGTCAAGCTCTTCTCCAAAGCACCTGAAGGCAGGATGAGAAGCAACGGGTGGAAACTGATCAAGGAGAGAAGCAACCTAGAACTAAGGAGAAACTTCCTGACAGGGAGAACAATTAACCAGTGGAACTACCTGCCTCCAGAAGCGGTGAATGCTCCAACACTGGAAGTCTTTAAGAAGAGGCTGGACAGCCATTTGTCTGAAATGGTGTAGGGTTCCTGCCTGAGCAGGGGGTTGCACTCGATGACCTCCCAGGTCCCTTCCAACTTTATTACTATTATTATTATTATTATAAGCATCGATTTGGACACCAGAGCAGGTTTAGAAAAGAAACGGATAGGAAACAACTTCATTTCAGCTCTGAAGCTAACTGAGATATGAAGAGTTATTCTGGATAGCAAGGGCCCTTCCTTTCATTCCTCTAAACTGATTTGGAAAATACGTATTCAGACTTCTTCCTCTGAGCATTATTTCAAAGAAGAAAGAAAGGTATTAAATTATGAATTGGCTTCAGTGACTGACAGGCCCATCAGCAAACTCTGATTCAATTGCCACTCAACCTTCAGAACACGTTTTACCTTCTGATGGCTTGTAGCTGGAAATTCTGCTATATATCCTGGCTACTTCTACTCATTCTTTCCCCGACAACTCTGGGGAGTCCAGTGCAACAAATAGTAGGAAAACAGAAGCTTGTTAAAGAGAGGTACAGCCTGGAACTAAGGAGAGATTTCCTGACAAATTAGAACATTTCATCAATGGAGCAGCAACCTTCCAGAAGTTGTGGGGGCTTCATCACTGGAAGTTTTCAAGAAGAGATTGGATAGCCATTTGTCAGGGATGGTAGAGGGTCTCCTATTTGAGGAAGGGGTTAGACTAGAAGACCTCCACAGTCCTTCCAGCCCTATGTTTCTACAACTCTACCCAACTTTGTGTCCTTTCTCTTTGCTTCCATTTCTGGGCTGCTTTTGTTAGACAACCATTAGAACGCCAGGTTTTACTATCTAACAGTTCAAAAATAAATTTGGAACCATCAGGATAAGAGAAATATCAATCAATCCTAATAGAGCTGGAAGGGACCTTGGAGGTCTTCTAGTCCAGCCCCCTGCTCAAGCATGAGAAGCTATACCATTTCAGACAAGTGGCTGTCCAGTCTCTTCTTGAAAACCTCCAGTGTTGGAGCATCCACAACTTCTGAAGGCAAGCTGTCCCACTGGTTAAATGTTTTCACTGTTAGGAAGTTTCTCCTTAATTCCAGGTTGCTTCTCTCCTTGATGAGTTTCCATCCGTTGTTTCTTGTCCTGCCTTCTGGTGCTTTGAAAAATAAATTGATCCCCCTCTTCTTTGTGGAAGCCCCTCAAATGCTGGAAGACTAGCTATCATGTCTCCTCCTCGTAGTCTTTCTTTTCTCTAGACTGGCCATACCCAAATCCTGCAACCCTTCTTCATATGTTTTTGTCTTTAGTCATCTTAGTTGCTCTTCTCTGCACTTTTTCCAAAGTCTCAACACCTTTTTTGAAATGTGATGACTGCATGCACTCTTCCAGGTGTGGCCTAATATAAATAATAAATAATGATAAATAATAATAAATAATATAAATAATTATCTGCCACTTGCTGATGGCTTCTTTGTTCACCTCCTTCCCCATTTACAGTATTTAGTGTATTTGTATTTGAATTACACTCATTGCTAACTGAATGTATCTGTAATCTGTCCCTAATCTCGCTCTCTTTCTTATCCTTTTGCACTTTTGATCTAAATTTCTGTTCTCTTTTGGCTTCTCTTTCAGTTCTAGTGAGGAAGTTAAATTGGATTAAAATATGATCAGAGGTTCAGGATGAAAAGATTGGTCACCGCAATGTAAAAAAACAAATTCTTCAAATGCTGAAAGTGTGAGAATGCTTGCTTTTTGCAAAACCTCCACTGAAGCTTTGTTTGAAATGTTGGACTGAGTTGTTCCCACTGAGCTTTTTTCCTTTTTTTTAAAGGAATCCACAGCCCTGTTAAATCCATTTATCACTTCTTGTAAAAATAACATTGATCTCCCCATCCTTATTAATTTGTTTGAAAACATCCCGAAGAGGTCAGTGATGCAACCGATAGAAAGTTAGTTGATTTCTGGTAGATGGGTTTTTAGATAGGTCAGGTGTACGTGAGTGTGTGCTTTTATTTTATTTTATTTTATTTATATTTTATTATTTTATTTTATTTTATTTTATTTATTTTATTATTTTATTTTATTTTATTTTATATTTTATTTTATTTTATTTTACTTTACTTTACTTTATTTTACTTTATTTTTTATTTTATTTTATTTTATTATTTTATTTTAATTTATCTTATTTTATTTTATATTTTATTTTATTTTATATTTTACTTTATTTTATTTTTATTTTATTTCATTTTATTTTTATTATCTTATTTTTATTATCTTATTTTTATTATCTTATTTTATTTTATTACTTTATTTTATTTTTTAATCACTATTTATTTATCTTTTTTATTTATGACTATTTATTCCCTTGTTTAAACAAGAACCTTGCTGGTCTCATAGCTCAAATCTATGAAGTGAGTTCAGAGCAATTTACTCCCAAGTAAGTAAACTCTTGCATGTTATGATCCGTGCTCATTTGCATTATATGCATGAATTATAGAGAGGGAAAAAAAATATTATCTTAACATGCGTTAACCAAAGTAAAAATAAATAGATTCACACTATTTTCATACTTTATTACTAATCATATTTTTTTTCCCTGTGGCCAATAATTTTGTTTAGGAGTTATAAGATTTCATGTAACTTGTTATTCCTCTGATAATTTCTAATTAAAAGGGTATGAAGGAGTTAAAAGAGAAGAAACATTTCTTCTTATTGCATTGACTATATTTTAAATTCCCAAACTGAAACTGCAAACAAACCCTCTCTCAATAATTAACAAGAGCACCACTATTTATTTGATATTTAATGAAAATTTAATTGAAATTGATGGGCTGTTCTGAGCTCTTAAAGAATAGCTCCCGGATACTTCCATAAACATTTATTTATTAAATGTATATGCCACCCATCTCACTCCCCAAAGCCACTCTGCGTGGCTTACCATTGAAATCATAAATATAGAAATATCAAAAATATCAGATCGAGAGAGACCAGAAGCAAAAGGACATCATCCTTTGATGATGTCAAACTCTAGACCAATCAAAAACCAACTTTGGTTTTGCGGATGGACTGAAGAGTCAGAGTGTGAGACGGTGACATGTCTGCAAACTAAAAAAAATAAAATAAAACCACAACAGCTGTGTGGTATCAGCTTTGCTTGATGCTGGAGAGACCTGGAGCATTACGCACACTGACAAGAAAAGCTTTGATGCATTTCCTAGCAGGTGGTGGCGAAGGATAATGCATAATGCCAAAACGGTACTGCCGGTTTGAGACGAGTTTCAGGAGATAAAAGGAGGTGACGTATTTCCTAGCAAGGGTGGAGCTGAGGTGGGCTACAAGGACTAGGAAGCCAGTTTTGACCACACAACAACATCTTAGCATCCCAAAGGTGCTTTTTTCAAGAGGACGACTGGACTTTCTTGTTTTTCTTTGAAGACTTTTCGCTTCTCATCCAAGAAGCTTCTTCAGCATTGACTGGATGTTGGGGAGTGGAAAGATTTATACTCCTTGCAGACAGCTGGTGGCTTGTATAATTTGCCCTTCAGTTTGAGATGCAGACAACACAGACTCATCCCCATCATCCCTGTCTCCAACCGCGAAGAGACCCAGGGCGGAAAACATCCTGCAGTCAAAAAAGGCTCCACACCCATTTGCACTACTCAGGTGACCCTGAGGACACAGGTAAACCTCCAAGTGGCCTCAACGACTCTCTAAAAGAAGGCAAATGACCAGCTGTCTGCAAGGAGTATAAATCCTTCCATTCTCCACCATCCAGTCAGAGCTGAAAAAGCTTCTTGGATGAGAAGTGAAACGTCTTTAAAGAAAAACAAGAAAGTTTAGTTGCCTCCTGAAAAAGCACCTTTGGGACAACCAGGACCTGGATGGCGGAGAATCTCCATAGACATCTTAGCATCCTGCAACTGTAGTCTGGGCATCTAGAAACCACTTCCCTGGTTGCAAAAGTAACATCCAGTTTCTCATAGGGGCCAGTCAGTTTCTCCTTGAGTAGAGGTGTCCAACCTTGGCAACTTTAAGACTTGTGGACGTCAACTCTCAGAATTCCCCAGCCGGCATGTTTTAGCCTCCAGTCCCCTCATTGGCTTTCCAGAATCCCAACATCTTTTTTTTATATCGTGGCAAAAATAACTGAATGCAATATTTGAAGTGTGGTCTTACCAAGGCACTACACTTGGTCAACTTAAGCTCTCCTCCAGCCAAAGTTTCTCAAATATTATCAATTACATGCTGGCTGGGGAATGCTGGGAGCTGAAGTCCACAAGTCTTAAAAGTTGCCACGGTTGGAGACCCTTGTTCTTGAGAACAAGGTTCTCAAGAACTTCCTTGCAGACCTAGGAAGGTGCTGTCCTCTTGAATTGCTGGTTTCTATCATCTGCATTTCAGGACTGTTTTTCATTAGGGTTTGGAGCAGAAGTTTGCACAAGGCGTCTTCTGGTTAATTGAATGAAACCGACCACTTTCCGGGAACCGGTGAGCATAAAAAGCTGGGCGTGATCCAGAGCCCATCCTCGGCTGTTGGTTGTCTATTGCCACGGTCTGTTGTTCAATCGCAGTTGCCGAGGGAACAAAAGCAGGTGTCTGCTATTGTTCTGAGGTCTCCTTGTCGCATTCAGTTGGCAAACGGCTAGCCATTGTGGAAACAGAATGCGGTTTGGCTTTTTAAAGTTCTCTCTAGAGCTTTAGATCAGATGAGAAAAAGTTCCTTACACATTTGCGGTCTGTTGTGTGCTCAGTGCTGCTGTTGTTGTTTTTTTCACACAATAAGCAGCCATCGTGCAATGTAAATTCCATTGATTTGGGTGAGTCTAACATTCCTGGGAGAATTACCACTGCAGTATCTAAACATTCTCCAACTTTTGGACTTCAAACATCCTTAAAGCCTAGAAACGTAGAAAACTGACAGCAGGGGAAAAAAACACCTAGTGGTCAATATGCAGAAGAAGAGAGAAAAAAGCTGAAAGGACAATGAAAAAATGGAGAAGAATGACAGGTCAGTTATACCTTTGGATTTATATGAATGAGAAAGCTTTCTAATCCAAACAAAAAACAATGCTAAAATGATAACGTTGCAAAATCCCCACAAATATCAAGTTCGCTGTAAGAGTGACTAATGATTTAGTCTACGTTACCATTTAATGTTTATTTACCGAGCCATGCTTGTATCCTAAAGAGATAATATATACAACAAGACTAGAGTTACTTCAACGATTGAGGCAGCATACAAATTGATAAGTGGATAACAAATTAATTTAGGGGGTGACTCATAAAATGCTGCAAATTGATGGATCTGCATTGGCATTTTCTTGCTTCTGTTTCTTTTCTCTGACTTCTTCAGGATTTAGTGTCGCTTACATAACCGCCCTTATATTCCTTCTCTATGCTTAGCCTAGAAACTCATTCTCTTATCTTGTGATTGGTAATATTTGGGAACCCTTGGCTGGAGGAGGGCTTAGGTTTACCAAGTATAATGCCCTAGTAAGGCCTCACTTGGAATATTGCATCCAGTTCTGGTCACCATGATATAAAAAAGATATTGAGACTCTAGAAAGAATTCAGAGAAGAGCAACAAAGATGATTGGGGGGCTGGAGGCTAAAACATATGAAGAACGGTTGCAGGAATTAGGTATGTCTAATTTAATGAAGAGAAGGAAGAGGGGGGACATTATAGCATCTTCCAATATTTGAGGGGCTGCCCCAAAGAAGAGGGAGTCAAGCTATTCTCCAAAGTGCCTGAAGGCGTCTAAATAGTAACTAAGTAGTAACTTAGTCTTTTGCCATAGTAGATGCAGCTACAGGTACCGTTTGTTAGAACATAGAACATCAGATTGGAAGGGACCTTGGAGGGATAGAATCAAGATCACTTGAAGTATTAATACCACTTTACAATGCCTTGGTAAAGCCACACTTGGAATACTGCATCCAGTTTTGGTCACCACGATGTAAAAAAGATGCTGAGACTCTAGAAAGAGTTCAGAGAAGAGCATCAAAGATGATTAGGGGACTAGAGGCTAAAACATATAAGGAAAGGCTGCTGGAATTGGGAATGTCTAGTTTAATGAAGAGAAGGACGAGGGGTGACATGATAGCAGTGTTCCAATATCTCAGAGGCTGCCCCAAAGAAGAGGGAGTCAAGCTATTCTCCAAAGCGCCTGAAGGCAGGACAAGAAGCAACGGATGGAAACTAATCAAGGAGAGAAGCAACCTGGAACTAAGGAGAAACTTCCTGAGAGAAGAATTAACCAGTGGAACGACTTGCCTCCAGAAGTTGTGGGTGATCCATCAATGGAGGTTTTCAAGAGGGGATTGGGCAGCCGTTTTTCCAAAATAGTATAGGATCTGCTGCTTGAGCAGTGAGTTGGTCTAGAAGACCTCCAAGGTCCCTTCCAAATCTCTTACTTTGTTAATTCTGTTATCTCTGTTTCAATCATAGAATGTCAATTGGAGGACCCTTTTGATGGACCCCAGTTCATCTCTCACAC
>NW_015386413.1:3375859-3380321 GCF_001527695.2 Protobothrops mucrosquamatus
GCAAACCGTTCTACTGATTAACAGGATAACAGAGTTGGAAGGGACCTTGGAGGTCTTCTAGTCCAACCCCTGCTGAGGCAGGAGATCTTATACCATTTCAGACAAGTGGCTGTCCAGTCTCTTCTGAAAAAAACTTCCAGTGTTGGAGCATCCACAACTTCTGGAGGCAGGTTGTTCCACTGACTGATTGTTCTCACTGTCAGGAAGTTTCTCCTTAGTTCCAGGTTGCTTCTCTCCTTGATGAATTTCCATCCGTTGCTTCTTGTCCTGCCTTAAGGGGTTTTGCAAGACCCCTGTCGTAGGACAGCCCGGCCAGCGCAGGCACATGTGTGCGCACACTCATCCCCACTCGTGCTAGCCCCGGGGCCACAGAGAAAACAGGGTATTTGGTTATCTTGGGAGTATAAAAATTGCGAGATGGTGGCGGTATTTATCCCTTTTAAGGCATGGAAGGACCAAGTCACTAGGATGCATTCTTATACTAGAAATCTTGGAATTTTATTTAAGGGCCCATTTCATAAAGATGGAGAAAGAGCAAATTGTAAACTGTCTGGAATGGTATAGGGCTTCCTGCCTGAGATGGGGGTTGGACTAGATGACCTCCAAGGTCCCTTCCAACTTTGTTGTTATTGTTATTGTTATTGTTATTGTTATTGTTATTGTTATTGTTACTGTTACTGTTACTGTTACTGTTGCTGTTAACAACAACAACAACAACAACAACAACAACAACAACAATAATAATAATAATAATAATAATAATAATAATAATAATAATAATAATAATAATAATAATAAAGTTGGAAGGGACCTTGGAGGTCATCGAGTCCAACCCCCTGCTCAGGCAGGAAACCCTATACCATTTCAGACAAATGGCTGTCCAGTCTCTTCTTAAAAACTTCCAGTGCTGGAGATTTGGAAGGGACCTTGGAGGTCTTCTAGACCAACTGCTCAAGCAGCAGATCCTATACTATTTCGGACAAATAGCTATCCAGTCTCTTCTTAAAAACTTCCAGTGTTGGAGCAGGTTCTGGAGGCAGGTTGTTCCACTGGTTAATTGTTCCAACTGTCAGGAAGTTTCTCCTTAGTTCCAGGTTGCTTCTCTCCTTGATTAGTTTGCATCCGTTGCTTCTTGTCCTGCCTTCAGGCGCTTTGGAGAAGAGCTTGACTCCCTCTTCTTTGGGGCAGCCCCTGAGATACTGGAAGGCTGCTATCCTGTCCCCCCTCGTCCTTCTCTTCATTAAACTAGACATACCCAATTCCAGCAGCCGTTCCTTATATTATTATTGTTATTGACTGGCGATATATATTTTATTTTTTACCAAGCCACACTGTTCATTAAAGTAAACATCTAGAGATTGGAGATTCTGCAGCCAGAGCGACGCTGTTCGAATTTCGTGGTGGGAACTCAGGAGGGCTACAAATGAATTTTCAAGAAAGGCAAAGCTGTTCCAGGAGCTGGGCTGCCTGGGAATCTTCCAGGGGCATCCAAGTTCCTTATTGCGCAATGTCAGTGGCAAATCTGATCGCTTCCTAGAAGGAACGGGAAAGGGCTCAACAATGTGAGAAAGGGAACAACGCAAGACAATAGATGGCAAGAAGGCCAACAGCCAAAGCCAGAGTTGGTTTGTGGTGTCTTTTTTTGTGGCTTCCAACTTCCTTCTAATTTATTTATTTTTTTTAATTTCCGAACGTTCAGTCAACACACCGAAGCCTCTACCCCCATTTCTTTTATAACTGTGTGTTGCAAACAGCCTTTTTTTTAAAGCTAGTTTTAAGGTTTTTTAGGGCTAGAGTTTCCATTGGCCAGGAGTCGGGAATAACATGTTGATCTTGACTTACCACCACAATGGAGGCCAGGGTTTTCGTTGCTAAGCAAGGCGCTGGTTAAGCGAATCAGGCCCAATTTTATGCACTTTTTGGCCAGGGGTCTTCACTGAATCACTGCAGTTCAGCGAAATCGGAGCAATAAAATAACAGAGTTATCTAGTCCAACCCCCTTGCTTAAGCAGGAGACCCTTACTGAATCATAGAAGGAACAGAGTTGGAAGGGACCTTGGAGGTCATCTAGTCCAACCCCTTTGCTCAAGCAGGAGACCCTTACAGAATCATAGAAGAACAAAGTTGGAAGGGACCTTGGAGGTCATCTAGTCCAACCCTTTTGCTCAAGCAGGAGACCCTTAACAGAATCATAGAAGAACAAAGTTGGAAGGGACCTTGGAGGTCATCTAATCCAACCCCCTTGCTCAGGCAGGAAACCCTATACCATTTCAGACAAATGGCTGTCCAGTCTCCTCTTAAAAACTTCCAGTGTTGGAGCATTCACCGCTTCTGGAGGCAGGTGGTTCCACTGGTTAATTGTTCTAACTGTCAGGAAGTTTCTCCTTAGTTCTAGGTTGTTTCTCTCCTTCATTAGTTTCCATCCGTTGTTTCTTGTCTTGCCTTCTGGTACTTTGGAAAATAAGTTGACCCCTCATTTTTGTGGCAATCCCTCAAACACCCACAACTTCTGAAATCAAGATGTCCCACTGTTTAATTGTTCTCAGGAAATTTCTCCTTAGTTCCAGGTTGCTTCTCTCTTTGATTAGTTTCCATCCGTTGCTTCTGGTCCTGCCTTCAGGCGCTTTGGAGAATAGCCTGACTCCCTCTTCTTTGGGGCAGCCCCTGAGATATTGGAACACTGCTATCAGGTCCCCCCTCGTCCTTCTCTTCATTAAACTAGACATTCTTATTTGCATGTTCATTTTTTTTAATATTGAAAGGCTGTTAACACCTCGACTGCCTGTGAGAGGGAAAAGGGTGCAATTCACCTGGATCAAAGCGTTCAACCCCACAGAAGTGACCTCCATATACTTACAGGGACATTTTGCTCACGAAAGGAAATGGATCAGTGCAGAGTTGAGGGGATTCAGCAGGAACATGTGGTATCCATCAGCATCCACCCAAGAGAGCAAAGGGTTTGATGATCTTTGATGATCACCATCAAAGATCCCATCCTTTGCTACAAAGGCAGAGACACAAAGGGATCAGCAAATTGTCTCCAGACATGAGACTTGTAGAAGGAGAATCTCTGAGACTTTGCCAAATGCACATTATTAGAGCTGTTCTTGTTTTCTACCAGTTCCAGAAGAAGGGGTGTCTCTGCATATTCATGTTGCAAAGCCCTTCAAAACAGCCATGTCAAACCTACCAGAAAAAGTGACTACCACAGCCTTCCAAGGTAAGGTATCCATCTCCAATGTCTATGGAGATTTTCAATCGTCCAGTTCACGGTTGTCCCAAAAGTGCTTTTTCAGGACGCAACTGGAGTTTCTTGTTTTCCTTTGAAGATGTTTCACTTCTCATCCAAGAAGCTTCTTCAGCTCTGACTGGATGGTGGAGAATGGAAGGATTTATATGAATAATATGGGATTATAAATCCTTCCATTCTCCACCATCCACTCAGAGCTGAAGAAGCTTCTTGGATGAGAAGCGAAAATGTCTTCAAAGAAAAACAAGAAAGTCCAGTTGCCTCCTGGAAAAAGCACTTTTGGTGTCCAAGCTTACCACAATGCATCTATGACTCCATGACTCCATTACTCCATAACTCTATGACTCTATGACTCCATGACTCCATGACTTCATGACTCTATGACTCTATGATTCTATGACTCTATGACTCTATGACTCCATGACTCCATGACTTCATGACTCTATGACTCTATGATTCCATGACTCTATGACTCCATGACTCCATGACTTCATGACTCTATGACTCTATGATTCCATGACTCTATGACTCTATAATTCTATAACTCTATGATTCTATGACTCTATGATTCTATGACTATGATTCTATGACTGATTCTATGATTGATTCTATAACTGATTCTATGATCTTATATGATGCTTTTTATTTAATATTCCCATCTTGGTAGGTCTAGAAGAGAATTCCATTCAAGTTCATCCAATGGGTGTTATGACCGAGAAGGATTTTGAATTCCTCCTCCTAAAAAAAAAAACCCTTCTAATCTAAGTCCACCAAGATCGTTGTCCACTATATAGCAAGAATAGCAAAGGAACTGAGGTCTAGATTTCCTGAACAGGTCTCTATTTAAAGATTGCCTGTTGGACCTTCTCAGAACCCATTCCTACTTTAAGCCACCACAACCCAAGGCTCCATTTTTCCTGGCCCATGGCTAACACAGGGGAAACTCCTATTGTGTGGATGCATTGAGTTTTTGGAACCCAGCCTTGATATCTGGATTTTTTCAATGGTGAATGAATACTCCAAAGCATTGTTGTTGTTGTTTTTTAAAAAAAGAAAGGTAGAAGTTCCTAGTATCCTTCTTTATAACATCAAGGGAAGTGGGATTAGCTCAGACAAAATTACCAGAACGGCTCACATCATTTTTCTCATGATGTCATATGGAGACCAGCTGGGCTTTGAAATACAATACAAACAGCCCAACGATGAACGCAC
>NW_015386414.1:0-2095 GCF_001527695.2 Protobothrops mucrosquamatus
GCGCCGCCCGGCCGTCAGACTGTAGCCCGGCGCCGCCCGATGACGTCCCGACGTTGTCGTCCCGACGGCAGGGTTAACGGAGGAAGCGCCGCCGCACGGGACGAGAGGAAACGCCAGCTGGGAGCCAGAGAGGCAGGCGAGGAGACAGAGGCCTCATCTGGACTGGCGCAGCGTGGAGCGGCGATTTCAGGCCTGACAATGGTATAATAGGGTTTCATGAAAAGGCCAATCCATTTTTAAAAATGATAGAACTGATTTTGGACAGTTTGAAAGAGTCCTTTGATTTTCATTTTATTTTATTTTTTGGTAACCCAATGGGGCTTTACAGGTTAAAAAAATGGATTAAACTGTGTGCATGAGAAGATATTCACAAAATGTGTATTTAAAATGTGTATTATACATGTGCGCACATTTATTTTCTCTTGGAAAAAGTTGCTCATGAAAATCTGCTCACTAAAAAACGATTATGAATATTCATATGTATCTTTTCTGCCAAAGTTATAAACAGAAGAACCAAATGGAAATATGAAAAAATGGGCAAAAGCCAAACTGAAGGAATTTGCCATCCCTAATTTATAAAATGGCTCTAATCCTGCATTTACAAGGTGGTAAATGTCTGTGAATATATGAATCAGTTTATTTTTTTTTTTATTTTCTTTTTGTTGGGTAAATTTAAATCTACCCAACTTATTGGAAAGGATAAAAAATATTGATCATTCATGCTCTTCAGGTTCTCAAAAGCCTTAATGATAATGGCAACAATAAAATATATGAATTAAGCAAGGATTTACCTGAATTTTAAAAAGTATAAATGCAAATACATTTAAATGTCAAATAAGGGATTATCTGAGTTTATGGAAATAACTTTCCAGTGCATTAACATGCCATAAAAAGTAGATATTACACTTTAATGTGAAAATTGCTCTAGCCTACAGACTAAATTTGTACCTGTTATGCAGCATAATTATTGTGTGGAATTGTCTTTATTGTTGGCAAGTGCTGTTTGCCAATAGAATACCATGTTTCTGATGCTTAACATAAGATTGAACTGAAAAATTATTTTCGCAAACCTAACATTAAGAAATAAGCAAAAATACAACATTAAAAGCAGCATTTGGGAATCAATTATTAAGTAATTATTAAATAAAGTAAAGATACTTACTTTTAAAGTATCGGATAGAAACTTATCAAGGAGAGATTCATCCTAGAAGTAAGGAGAAATTTCCTGATAGTGAGATCAGTGGAATGGCTTGCCTTCAGAAGTTGTGGGTGCTCCATCCTGGAGGTTTTTAAGAAGAGTTGGACAGCTATTTGTCTGGAATGCTATCTCCTGCCTGAGCAGGGAATAGAATAGAATAGAATAGAATAGAATAGAATAGAATAGAATAGAATAGAATAGAATAGAATAGAATAGAATAGAATAGAATAGAGCTGGAAGGGACCTTGGGGGTCTTCTAGTCGAGCCCCCTGCTCAAGCAGGAGAACCTATACTATTTCAGACAAGTGACTGTCCAGTCTCTTCTTAAAAATCTCCAGTGATGGAGTGCCCACGATTTCTGGAGGCAAGCTGTTCCACTGGTTAATTGTCCTCACTGTCAGGAAGTTTCTCTTTAATTCCAGGTTGCTTCTCTCTTTGATCAGTTTCCAACCATTGTTTCTTGTCCTGCCCTCTGGTGAATAACCGCCCTCTTCTTTCTGGCGTTCCCTCAAGTACTGGAATGCTGCTATCATGTCTCCCCTATTTCTTCTTTTCTTTAGACTAGCCAGACCCACGTCCTGCAGCCGTTCTTCATATGTTTTAGTCTCCAGGCCTTTGATCATCTTGTTGAACTAGAAGATCTCCAAGGTCCCTTCCAATTCTGTTATTCTGAATTCCAAAATGTTAGTGACAATTAATAAGAGAGCTAATTTCAATAAACTTAGAGAGGGCTTGGGAAGGATTCCATGGATGAGAATCCTCAAGGGGAAAACAACTCAGGAAGCTTGGGAAATTTTGAAAAGTGAGATAATAAAAGCCCAGTCTAGCACAATACCAACAAAGAGGAAAAATAACAGCTCTCAAAAGAAACCAGCATGGCTGCATAAAGAACTCTCT
>NW_015386414.1:3780-31884 GCF_001527695.2 Protobothrops mucrosquamatus
TATTATTATTATTATTATTAATAATAATAATAATAATAATAATAATAGTAGTAGTAGTAGTAGTAGTAGTAATAGTAATAGTAATAATAATAATAATAATAATAATAATAATAATAATAATAATAATAATAATAATAATAATAATAATAATAATAATAAAGTTGGAAGGGACCTTGGAGGTCATCGAGTCCAACCCCCTGCTCAGGCAGGAACCCTACACCATTTCGGACAGATGGCTGTCCAGTCTCTTCTTAAAAACTTCCAGTGTTGGAGCATTCACCGCTTTCAAAATTCTTCATTTTAAACTTAGAAAAACAATAAACAAAAAAATTGAAAAAGATTAATAGTATTATACTAGGCAAATTTAAATTTAAAGTTCGATAGATTTTCATCCAGAAAAGCACAATCCTAATAGATGATGAACTT
This sequence comes from Protobothrops mucrosquamatus, assembly GCF_001527695.2. Taxonomy (NCBI): domain Eukaryota; kingdom Metazoa; phylum Chordata; class Lepidosauria; order Squamata; family Viperidae; genus Protobothrops; species Protobothrops mucrosquamatus. Next base: position 4,207 of record NW_015386414.1, read on the forward strand.
CTGCAGGCAGCAGAACCTGGAGAGCTTGGCAAATCTCCAAAAAGAAAAAAGAAAAAAGCTAAGCACGTTGGATTTAGTTAATACCTGAAAGAGATGTCAGAAGGAACTGTAAGCTAGACTAGGAAGTTTAAAAAAAAATGTTTAAAATCCAGGAAAAGGACAATATCAAAACACTGCTGTACAATTGCCAAAGAAATCCATGTGGCAATGGTTGTGAGGATGGAAGTCAATGCAGAAGTCCACATAAAGGAAGAATATTTAGAAGCAGATGAAACCAACTCAAGGAACTATTATCAGTTGATAGAGGGTACTATAGAACTGCAAACTACCACAACTGAGAAAAAGCAATACAAGCTTTGATACAACTCAACCGATACCAACATACATCTATGAGCCTGGATGATAAGCTCAAAAGAAGCCATCATAGCCTTTATTTGTGGTGTGTGCAGAGCAAACAAGGAGTTTGTGAGTTCAAGTCCCACTTTAGGCATGAAAGCTGACTGGGAGATTTTGGACCAGCGACTATCTCTGCCCAGCTTACCTCACAGGGTTGTTGTTGTGGAGAAAATAGGAGGGGGAAGGAGCATTAGGTATGTTCAGCACCTTGAGTTATATATAAACAAGCAGGACAAAACTCTAATAATAATAATTCACACACTTAATGCTGAATGTTTCTTGTTTTCACCCTGGCTCTGTTTTCACTTTTGTTTTTTTAAATGAAGGTGATTTAGAAAAATATAAATATGTTAGGATGTAATTAGCTTAGGTTTGTAAATAATAGGAAGCACTTAGTCCACTTGAATTGAAGGGTGCTATATATTTAATACCTTGAGATGTTCATTTTGCTAGTCCCTTTGTAAACTGTTGAAATACATAAACCACAATACTCAGGACCATTTCTTCTCTCATTGTCCTTCCATCACAAACTTATCAACCATCACAGGATCACATCACACCTTCTTTCATCTCCAAAACTTTTCAGTCTGCAAAGTAGAATGCTTTTATTACATATGCCAGATAAAAAGTAGAACCAGCCAAATAAATTCAATTCATCCAAGGACACATTTCCTTTTGCACCATTCATGTCTGTCAGCGTTTTTGAGCAATATTCAGGAACGTGCTCTTGAAGTTATATGGAATGTAGCTTTAATGTATCAGCATATGAAAGAAAGGGTGTTTTTTTTTTAAAAAAAGGGGGGGGAGATGAAACAGTACAGAGAGGAATCTTTATGAAGTGTTTCTCTTTTGCTGCTGTTGTTTTGCCTGTTGCATTTTCAAAGCATATAAACATAAAATAGAAAAGAGATGGAAAAGAGAGGTGAGAATCTTGCTGCATAGATTAAGTAAATACAGTACTTGTTATTATTTCATGCATTCTGCTTGTATCTGATTCCTCACTCCCAGAGAATTTATTTCACACAGCTAAAAATCACATAAGTTGGTGGCATTCTCTCCCATCAAGCAGATTTATATTTTAGCCTTTTTTTTAAAAAAAAGAAGAAGAAGGTAGTAGGGAGGAGGAGGAGGAAGAGGAGAAGAAGAGGAGGGGGGAAGAAAAAAGAAAAGAAAAGAAAAGAAAAGAAAGAAAGGAAAGAAAGAAAGAAAGAAAGAAAGAAAGAAAGAAAGAAAGAAAGAAAGAAAGAAAGAAAGAAAGAAAGAAAGAAAGAAAGAAAGAAAGAAAGAAGCAGCTGGCCGGACCACATGCTTTTTGCACAATTCCCAAGGAGAAATCTTAAATGTGATTCAAATCAGGTTCTCACTTTGTAACAGCAGAGTGGAGTATAGTTAATATAACTGCCCAATTTATATTGATTTAAAAGGTAATAGTAATAGTAATAGTAATAATAATAATAGAAAGACTGCTTCCATCCTGCAACGATATCTGTAATACCATCAAACATCCACATCTGCCTATCCCAGGCCCTTGGTAAGGGCTCAATAGGTAGACAAAAATGCCAAATCCAGTCTGAAAGTTGGAAGGGACCTTGGAGGTCATCTAGTCCAACCCCCTGCTCAGGCAGGAAACCCTATACCATTTCGGACAAATGGCTGTCCAGTCTCGTCTTAAAAACTTCCAGTGTTGGAGCATTCACAACTTCTGGAGGCAGGTTGTTCCACTGGTTAATTGTTCTGTCAGGAAGTTTCTCCTTAGTTCTAGATTGTTTCTCTCCTTGATTAGTTTCCATCTGTTGCTTCTTGTCCTGCCTTCAGGGGCTTTGGAGAATAGCTTGACTCCCTCTTCTTTGTGGCAGCCCCTGAGATATTGGAACACTGCTATCGTGTCCCACCTTGTCCTTCTCTTCATTAAACTAGACATACCCAATTCCAGCAACCGTTCCTTGTAAGATTTAGCCTCCAGTCCTCTCATCATCTTTGTTGCTCTTCTCTGTAGCTGGGAACCATTTTTTTTCCAGTCCAGTAATGGATAACCTCATCTGAAAAGAGAGATTTCAGTGAACTGAGAACTTAATTCTCTAAGAAGTTTCCTTTTATGACCTTTTGTATATGGTCAAGAGAGCCAGTTTGATGTAGTCATTAAGACATTGGGCTAGAAAGCAAGAGACCCTTGAGTTCAAGTCTCACCGTGGCCATGAAAGGCAGCTGGGTGACTTTGGGCCAGTCACTCTCTTTCAGCCCAACTCACTTCACAGGTTTGTTGTTGTGGGGAAAATAGGAGGAAGAAGATGGATATGTTCACCGCTTTGAGTTATTTGTCAAAATAATTAAGGTGGGATATAAATAAATTTAAAAAATTGGCAAGGAAAAAAAGTCAGTGTGAAGTAGTGGTGAAGACATTACTAACAGTGGGGAGATACAGGTTCTAGTATTCTCTCAGCCATAAATGCTCACTAGCTAACTTGGAGACCAGTCACTCTCTCAGCCCAAACCACTTCACACAGTTGTTGTTGTGAGGAAAGCAGGAGGAAGAAGTGCTATATATGCCACTTTGAGCTGCTGAAGGAAAGACAAGACATAAATCTAATAAACAAATAATATAAGGTGGTTTTTAGGAAATCAGGGGAAATCAGCTATTTCAGCCACCCAAGAAGTAATTGTGATAGTTAACTGCATATTTTCCCTCCATTAGTGGGAACCCAATGGAGCATAATATTTGTGAAGTTCCTACTGCAGTTTTCCACAAATGCATCTTATTTTTGAATGATGACCTCTGAACATAACTTTTAAAAGTAAATAAATATGAAATGGCTGGGATGGCTGGGATGCATAGATGGGCAGATAGATAGATGTTAGATATTATAAGGCAGTTAGCAATATAAAACTAATATAAAACAGTGGAAAATACAATTAAAAGCAAACATAATAAAGGCAAGGACTCCCAAACTTTTGATTAACATAGCTCCAAATGGAGCTTTCTCCCAACATTTTACTTGAAATGAAAGTTGAAATTAATTTCAACTTTCGGCCTTTATTAAATTTTAGAGGCATTTTAAAGGACACCAAATTAGATTCTGAAGAGAATTGGGTAGAGAGCATAAAAAAGGGAATTCCTACATTCAGAATATGAATAGAGCTAAGCCAGTGGTGGAATTCAGCCATTTCGCACCACTTCGGCAGAACCGGTAGCTAATTTTTTGTTGCCCAGGCCCAGAATGGACTTCCAGAAGCAGCATCCACACAGAGAACCGGTTGTTCACATATATAATAATAATAATAATAATAATAATAATAATAATAATAATAATAATAATAATAATAATAATAATAATAATAATAATAATAATAATAATAATAATAATAAAGTTGGAAGGGACCTTGGAGGTCATCGAGTCCAACCCGCTGCTCAGGCAGGAACCCTACACCATTTCAGACAAATGGCTATCCAGTCTCTTCTTAAAAACTTCCAGTGTTGGAGCATTCACTGCTTCTGGAGGCAGGTTGTTCCATTGGTTAATTGTTCTAACTGTCAGGAAGTTTCTCCTTAGTTCTAAGTTGCTTCTCTCCTTGATCAGTTTCCACCCGTTGCTTCTCGTCCTGCCTTCAGGTGCCTTGGAGAATAGCTTGACTCCCTCTTCTTTGAGGCAGCCCCTGAGATATTGGAACACTGCTATCATGTCCCCCCTCGTCCTTCTCTTCGTTAAACTAGACATACCCAATTCCAGCAACCGTTCTTTATATGTTTTAGCCTCCAGTCCCCTAATCATCTTCTCTGTACTCTATCTAGAGTCTCAGCATCTTTTTTACATCGTGGTGACCAAAACTGGATGCAGTATTCCAAGTGTGGCCTTACTAAGGCATTGTAAAGTGGTATTAATACTTCACATGATCTTGATTCTATCCCACCACTGAGCTAAGCACATTTTTGAAAGCTGATTTTTAAGGACACCTAAAAAAATATAGATCTTGTGGCAGTAACATTAATACCTTGTAAGTTATTTGTGTCTTATTTTCTCTAAGAATCTTGAATTCAAACACATTTGGATAATTTAAGAGTTTGTTGCTTCAGATCTATTAAAAGTTATTTCTTTCATCTGCATCTGCATGCTAAAATCAAGATGCAGATTTCTCCTTGCAAACAGTTCGAGTTAAATTTAAACAAACATTTAACTTATCTTCAACTTAAATCTAAACAAACTAGCACTTCAGATGTCCCAAATTTTTCATTTGTTCATGTTATACATTAACTCTTGAATCGTCCAACCACAGGAAACCACGGGGCATGTAGAAAGTTATAAATAGAGTTCCAATGTAAGGTTCTTTTTTAGACACAGAGTTGAGGGCAGAGGAATAAAATGCTCCCTGGGGGAACACTTGATCTGTTCTCCAGGTTGGAGTTGTCAGCTTTGACAGAAATGATAAAAACTAATTAAATTTCTGTTAATTTATTTTATCTGATTTAGTGACTGCTTGTCACACAAATCCTTCACTAAGTCATACTTTGCTTTCATATCAACCTTTCCACTCTTCTCCACCCCAAAATTCTATTAGGTAAACGCCGGGAAAGTGGACTTGTTTAACTCAAATAAATAGAAGGAGCACTTAACTCAATCTACCTTGCACGCTTCATTCGCATGTGTCTGTTTTGGAGAGAAGTTAACTGGTTCCAAGTGTACAAATCTCCATCTGCAGCCCTTTCATTTTTCAGTCATTTGGATGACTACATCTATAGCATCAACAATGCCAATAATATCATGACATTAGATACTTATTTATTTACTTGCCTAAATTGATTTGTGTTGTTGCCCATCTCACCAGTGTGATTCTGAGTGGCTAACAAGAATTAAAACACAATAGAAATGAATTTTAAAAAAGGTAAAGATTTCCTCTTTCCAGTCAAGTTTGACTCTAGCGGGGGCGATGCTCATCTCTGTTTCTTAGCCGAGGGAGCCAGCATTGTCCGAAGATGCTTCTGTGGTCATGTGGCCAGCATGACTATATGCTGTGGTGCATAGAATGCTGTTACCTTCCCCCCGAAGAGGTACTATTTATCTATTCACATTTGCATGCTTTCAAACTGCTAGCTTGTCAGGACCGGGGGCAAGAACGGGAGCTCACCCCATTACACAGCGCTCCGATCTTGTCAGCTTTCCGGTTGACAAGCTCAGCATCTTTAACAGTTGAGCCATCGTGCTCGCCCCCACACCAATGCACGGATATCAAAAGAATAATAACAAATAAAGAACTACTCCCTGCCAATTAATACAGTTGTAGCTCCCAAACACACTGGTCACTTACCAATTACTCTCCTGGTCCCCCTCCCTATGAAAACAGCCAGGTCTTCAAGCTTTCTTAAACATGAGCAGATACCCATACTAGATTTGGGTGCAGCTATCCAGAAGCATCTGCAGGAACTGACAATGTTTTTGTCAAAATGAGGAGAGCAGTGTGGTGTTCTTGCTTTTCTTTCTGCTACAATGTCATAATGCTTGTACAAAAGGATCAGTTGTGTGTCCCCCAGCAGAATTATTTCAGAATATTCAGAGAGGCAGCACTTGCTTAGTTTTTGAATGTTGGTTTGAAATGTTGCCAGACTTCGGAAATGTTCCATTTAGCCAAACTGCATAAACCAGGAGTGTGGAACTTGTGGCCTTGCAGATATGATAAACTATGATTCTTGCCATTTCTTGCTATTTGACACAGCAGGGAACAAGCCTATGCATCTCTTCCAAGATTATCTATCCTCTTGTGTGTGCATTTATCTAATACAGATAAGGGTGATCCGAACAGTTTATATTCAAATACGATTACCAAATTTCAGTAAATCATATGAAAAAAGCATAATTGCATCGTGCCATAATCTTTTTAAACATTTCTCAGAAACAGTTATATGAACTGAACATGAACAGAGAGCCAGTTTGATTGATAGTGGTTAAGGGACCAGGCTAAAAACGAGGAGGCTGTGAGTTCAAATCCTGCCTTAGCCGTGAAAGCCAGTCATTCTCTCACAGCCCTACTCACCTCTCAGGGTTGTTGTTGTTCTGGGGAAAATAGGAGGAGAAAGGAGTATTAGACATGCTGCCTTGAGTTTTTATTAAAAAAAAGAAAAATTTTAAAAAGGTGGGATATGAATAAATAATAAATAAATAGCGTGCCTACCATTGAGAAGCTTGATTTTTTTATAAAATGGTTGCCATGAAGGAAACAGCCACAAACACAGCAACTATGGACCAGAAACTAAAACGAGATTGTTTGTTGCAACCACTTCTAGTCCAACAACATCCTTTGATTCTTCTTACCATCCCGCTTCTCTTTGACTTTTTGTTTGACAGATAAATTAATTGATGAACCAAATATTTGATGGTGACTATTCATCACTGTTCATTTTGAAGAAAGCCTATAGAGCCCAGATGTCTTGTAACAAAGATAAACATGGAGGCTGATGCTTCTTTTTGAAGCAAGTCAGCTTCCTGCTTTTTTTAAAAAATAAAAATTAAAAAGAGAGAAACTTCTATGAGTCCTGCAGGATGTGGAATGCAGTCTTTTGCATTTGCCTTCACCAGCACTTTCCCCTATTCAGGAACCAAATCAACAAAGTCTTCAGCCAAGCTTTTAACTGTGGATCGAAGTTTAATTTTTAATTCCATTTTAATTATGTTTGTGCTAATACTATTTTAATTTATGTTAGGTACTTTTTTTTTAATCTTTGGAGGTCACTTTGATTGCTGGAGATACAGAAAGGGGAGGAAGAGATTTGGTGAGGGCAGGGCGGGACTGAGAGACACCAAGCATGATATCTGTAGAAATACCCTGGTCCTTTCGTTATTGTAAAGAACCTTGAACCAGATGGGCCCATGATCTTTTGCTAGGTAAAGCATTTTCCAGTTACATTAGTTATCCTTTGTCTGGTCTGAATCCATTTGGTAACAGAGCCAAAGAAATTGCCTTTAGATTTCCCCGTTAAAAAGGAAATGCACTTTACAACCATCAAATATTTGCTTTGACAATAAAAATACACTGTGGATGAAAAGCGATTTATTTGCTTTATATCTGGAGCAAACCCAAGGGGGAGTCGGTACTCCTGTTCAAAAATCAAAGACACAAATGTAAATCAAGAGTACAGCATAGAGGCCACGGTCTACCTTGCTTCATTTCCGTGAATTTCCCTTTCTGAACTGGGCAGAATGATTTAGCTCGCAGGTTTTGCCCTCTGAATGTTGTGCTCTCTAAAGTTAGCAGGGGTCAAGCTAAACTCAAAGGAGGCCTTGCTTTTATCAGCATTGATAAGGTAATTCTGCATTAAGGGACTTATATTCTCGAAACCAAGTATCTAGGCAATAAGAAGGAAACCAAGGAACTTGACTGTGCATTCAAATCTTTCTCTACCCATCCCCCATCCCCCACCTCCCAAACCCCAGACTTTGGGGTGGCATGTGTGTAGATGCATTCCACATTTTATTTTATGGTATGTTAGGGAGAAGAAGAAGAAAAGGCATGTTGCTTGACAAGCAAGTCTCATGAAAACGATGATATCACAACCCAGTTGAGTAACTTCTAGACATTTTATAGTTTTGTAATAGTTAAGCTGACTCACAAAGAATATTCTCAAATCAAAGCAAGATTGCTGCATTGCTCCAGAATTCTATTCTTTGTGGTGTTGACATCCCACACCACAATCTGAAAGTCAAACAATAAGCAATTAAACAATTAGTTTATAGACATTCTACTTATCTAAGCTTATTCAAGGCAATGTACTATTTCAAGTAAAAACATGTGCTTAAACTATAAGATTAATGACAGTGAAATTAAAATCAGATTATAGTTAAAGCTTGGTGAACAAGACGTGCCTTTGTCATTTCTCTATGTTTTGGGAGTGTTGAAGCAACACAAACTTTCTAGGGGAGAACATGCCACAGTCTGAGAGCCACCTAGAAGAAGACCTTCTCCTGTGGATCAGATAGATAAGTCTCTGGCAGCATGGCATTTTTAAAATGATCTCTCCTGCTGATCTGCATAACCACATAGGTTCATGATGGGAAAGGTGATCTTCAGTTACTCCCTAAGATGTTTGGGACTTAACAGCCTACCAAACCTTCAGTTGTGCCTAGTAGATTCCTCCCAATCAAGGCAGATCTTTCAGTGCTGGCATCATGTGATCCCTATCACTTGCAATGATTTGCAGACTAGTTGTTGCATTTTACATTAACTGGCTTCGAACTGTTTACATTAGACATACAAAACATGCCATAATAGTTAAAACTAGATGTAATCAAGGGATGATAACCATTACTCAGGAAAGGACATAGCCAGTGCATAATTTGGCACTGCTATTCTCAATGACAAATGACAGCTGAGGATCAAAATCCAATCTTAACCTGCTTTTAGTGCAACTGGATCCAAAATAGATTTCACCACTCTCCTCAGTCCGTTGTGCTTGTCTGGATTTAATTTCTATTTGTTCTTCTTTATCCAAGCAATAATTGAAATTAGTACCAATTTCTTTCTTGGAGTTAGATGGTGGGGAGCAATGCAACTGAATATCATTGGCTTTCCACTCAAATGCTCCTTCAGCTCCCAAATGCTATTTCAGTAACCTTCTCCACTGTGACATCCTCTAGATAGTTGTAACTCTAACTTCTAAAATTCTAGATGGCACAACTTTCAGAGACTATAAATGGGCTGCATTTGCCAATGTGTTCTCAATAGGGCTCTGGGGGAAAAAAACCTCAGTAGAAGAACGGCTGTAAAATATGTAGCAAGCATGTCTCCATGCCTGTTTTGAATGTTCCAATTTGCTGATAGTAGCATTATTTAAAGGATGAACTGAGCTGAAATGGAGAGTTAAAACTCAGTGAAGGAGCACACAGAGGTTTCAAAATGTAATTCCTGGCATCTCCAAGCTGAGCAATCAAATAGCTTAAAATACTGAAGAATTGCTGCCTGCTGGTAGAAGAGATAGCTTTAAAACTGGTGGCCTTATATTTTTAAAAATTAAGCATCCCAGTAGAAAATTAAGTAGTTCAGATAAAGAAAAATGGCAATTTTTCTTTTGAAAAAAACACCTTCTGCTGAGTGTCTATGGAAATTCTCATTCATCCAAGTCATGGATGTCCCAAAGGGTGATTTTTCCAAAAGGCAAAAGGACTTTCTTTTCTTTTCATTCTTCTTCTTTTTTGGGGGGAGAAAGTTTTGCTTCTCATCCAAGAAACTTCTTCAACTGAACTGAAGAAGCTTCTTGGATGTGAAGCAAAATATTTTCAAAGAAAAAGACCAAGAAAGTCCAGTTGTACCGTTGAGACCTTCTGCTGTAGTGAATTACCTAAAATAACTAGGTAAGATGGGCAGTTACACAAATGTTATAAACCAACCAAGCAAGCAAGAACTAAACTGTTAGATCGCGCAGGCAGTAAGACACGAGTCGAGTGACAGTCAGCTCTCGGTTTATTGGCAAGGCATAAAGTAAATCCGGACTGGCTCTCTGGGCCAGGGGAGCCCTCTTTTATGGGATTCCCCTGGCTTGTAATCACACAATTCCATTGGCTGGCAAGACCCTGTTGCTAGTTAGCCAACCAGCAACGGGCATGAAACTGTATGCAGATGGAGAAGGGCAATCACCCTTAATGGGCGATCAATGGTGAAGGGCAATCACCCTTAATGGGTGATCAGGATATGCATAGGGGATTAAGGGGGGGGGAATACAAAGAACAAAACATAAACCATGTTAGAAAGGAAGACCAGCTGCAAAAGCATCATGGTAGCAACAGACGGTAATCAGAAAAAGCAGAAAAATATAGTGATGGGAACCTTCCTGTCTCTACAAAGTAACCAGTCAAAATGCAGTTCTACGTAGAAAACAAAATTAAATGCATCAGGAAAATGGCACAGTAACTTTTGAGATGACAGATTCTGGAAATAGTGCTTTGAAAGTGTGTAATACAAAAGTGTGCCTGAAGGCCATATTTATGGTACAGTATACAGTAGATTAGTTTAAAAAGAGATTCATTTCTGCCCTCCAAAAGTGATTACTGGCTCATCCTGTTGATAAAATAATCCGGCAGTGCAGATCTGTCCATAATGGAAACTCCATATTTTACTGTATAAGATTGTCTGGAAGTTGGGGATTAGACTAAAGAAATCCAGTTGCCATAACTCAACTTCCAGACAACTCTACCTGGATGACTGAGAATTTTTATCAATATGAGACTGTGACTCACTCAAAAGGGAGAATCAAAAATCTTCATTACCTTTCAGCTATGCAATAACACTACTAATTGGAGACACCGCAATTATTTTTAATTATAAAATAAGGTAAATGTTAAAGGAGAGTTTTGTTTTGGGGTTTGGGGGGACATTAAAGGGTTTGCTTCATGACATCTCTTTTCATCTTTAAACTGGTTTATAATATAGATATGCAAATAGCTATATAATATAGATATTATGCAAACTCCAAAGGAGAGCTTCACCCTGGGACGCACTTTAGTTAGCAAATTTCTCTATATGCTGGTGTTATTCAGTCTTGGCCTTACCTGAGCCTTCCAAGTGGATTGCATTTGCCCAGCTAATCCTCAGATCTCAAGCCCTGAATATTCTGGCTCAGAGAAATCCGAGAAGAATACCCAAGGAGTGGCATGATGGTTTATTTTTCTGTGATTCTTTATGTTCAGCTCATAGAGTATGAACACTCATCGCCACTTTAACAACAACAAAAAAGCTATTATGGTGTTCAAGAAAGAGCCATTAAAAGTTACCTAATTTGTCCTGAGACACATTGCAAGGACGTCAACTGAAGGAGTGGAGGTGACAATCGAAAAAAACAGAAGGGAAAAAGTAGGGAGACAATTCCTTGAGTTCCAAAGAACTAGCATTGTTGTAGCTGTTTTCACGTTGCCCTTTTCACAACAGTGGCATTGAGAAAACAGGCAAAAAAAGCAAAAAAAAAAAAACAACTCCTTACACATCTGTCCAGATGACAACTTTCTAAGTTTAGCTTAATACATTTTAGAAAATAAAATAAGGGCATGTTTCAACATTGCTGGTTTTTCAGGTCCAATGAGTTGGGTATATCATTTTCATTACTCGGTGTGCTCTTGACCATAAGCCATTACCCGGCAAACCACCAACTCAAGAAAATGAAACCAAGAAGTAAATATATAGCATGCTTACTCTGACCCCAGTTGCCCCCATCCTCCATATGCCAGTAGCTGACATTTGCTGGGCATGCGATGCTGATATCCCAAGTGAAGGTTCAGCAACAAATTTGCCCCATCTCTTTCCTAATGTTAGGACTATAACATATGCTGCTGTATGAGAACTTGGGGACACTGTAGTTACAGCCCATCATCTTCTGGAGGGAACTCTGTCATTTGATTTCTATTCATTTTCACAATATTAAAATCTAATTGGACTTGCCTCTGCTCACTTGTACACATCACATGTTTTTATAGTCTGGTTACATAATTTGGAAACAATTCTTTCAGACTTCCCAGAGGATGACAAAAGTTCTGATGACCAGGCAATCTAGAAAAGTCCATCTGGTCTGATCCAGATGTCACACAATGAGTCACAAATGTAATAGTCACTGATAACTCTGTTTGCCATTACTTATCTAGCAGCCATTGAAAGCCATCTGGACTGATGGGTTGGCCACATCTGATCACAGCAAATTCTACAGTGTAACTATAAATAAGTGCTTTTCTTAGTCTCGAATCTGCCTGCATTTCATTTTAATAGATGAACTTAAATTCTAACACAAGGAGACAGTGAGAAAACCATCTCTGCTCATGTCATTGTACTGTGCACTAGTATAATATCATAGGGGCCAATTGGTGTTTGAAGGGCAGAGGTCAAGGGGGACAGGGAGAAAAAAAGCAGCATTGTGTGTTATCATTGTGTTACCATCCACCCTTTTGTTAGCATGCTATAACACTGCACATATGTGTGAAAGGAGTAAAGCTCAATGGGGTAACACTGCTTTTGACATTCTGAAGAAAGCCTTTGATACAATGGACACCTCTATAAGGTTCAGCAATCTTTTCCAGCAGTGGATATCACAGTGCAATTTTGAGTGAGGTCTTTGGTACAAAAATATATATTTTAAACATTAAAATGGTTATTTTTTATTAAAAAAAATGTCCAAAATCTCATGAAATCTCACCTTGCAGGAGGAGACCCATGTTCATTTACAGTGGAGCAAAAAGATCAAGAGGAGTTTGGTAACACTTTCCAACTAACAAATTTCATCTCAAACAAACTCATCGGGGAGCTTATAAAGACCCCTTTTACTGTAAGACTGCAGATGTATGGAACTCTTGGGAAAACACGCCATTGAGAAAGTTCCTTAGCCCAGGGTGGCCCTCCCAAATCACTTCACTGGAAGAGAGGATGAAAGAACTTCCAGCAGAACCAATTAACCAATTAAGCTTTTAGAACAGCAAGCTGCTTTATTCTAAGATAACCTTATGGGTTACAGTCTGATTTACAGTCACTCTTTGCACCTTCAGGTATTTTCCTAATTAGGAAAAGGCTTCTAAGCTGTTTGGAAATGGTTATACTTGAACAAGGCAAAAAAGAAAATATGAAAAAACCTATACAGAGTAACAGAGTTGGAAAGGAACTTGGAGGTCTTCTAGTCCAACCCTCGGTTCAAGTAGGAGACCCTATACCATTCCAGACAAATGGCTATCCAATCTCTTCTTGAAAACCTCTAGTAATGGAGCACCCACAACTCCAGGAGGTAAGCTCTTCCATCGATTAATTGCTCTCACTGTCAGGAAGTTTATCCTTATTTCTAGGTTGGTTCTCTCCTTGATAAGTTTCCATCTGTTACTTCTTGTCCTGNCAGGACAAGAAGTAACAGATGGAAACTTATCAAGGAGAGAACCAACCTAGAAATAAGGATAAACTTCCTGACAGTGAGAGCAATTAATCGATGGAAGAGCTTACCTCCTGGAGTTGTGGGTGCTCCATTACTAGAGGTTTTCAAGAAGAGATTGGATAGCCATTTGTCTGGAATGGTATAGGGTCTCCTACTTGAACCGGGGGTTGGACTAGAAGACCTCCAAGTTCCTTTCCAACTCTGTTACTCTGTATAAGTTTTTTCATATTTTCTTTTTTGCCTTGTTCAAGTATAACCATGATATAATATGATATGATATAATTTAATTTAATTTAATTTAATTTAATTAATACAATACAATACAATACAATACAATACAATACAATACAATACAATACAATACAATACAATACAATACAATACAATACAATACAATACAATACAATACAATATATAAATATAAATGACAGGTTGACCTTGCTGGTAAAATGGTCTTCAGTTCCAGCTTCTTCATTTCTGCCTTGAATGCCTACTGCTTCAATTCTGATCAGTTTCAGATCCAGTCTCAATCTAATCAATGCAGCTTCACTCAGATTATCTCATACTGTATCAGAGCATCCATTTCTTAAGCACATGAGTATTTACTGTATGCAGCAATTTGCTAAGCGCACACTTGTAATACGATTATAATAACGGAGATTTGGTGGATTCATAACAAGTTTCCTGATAACAGCTTCTTCAGTCTCACTCTTTCCAATGCCATGTTTTATCTACAAAAAGGGGAAACATTGTATTTGTAAACAGTTGCCTGTGATCTACATCCAAGACCAGAAATAACTAGAAATCTATGTTTAGGACAGGATCAGGAGGAGGGTGTTGATAAAGCATCTGAATATAGACCTCTTTTTTTTTCTTTCCTAAAATGCCTCACATTCCTCAGAGTCTAATTTTAGACTGTTATTTCAGAGGTGGAAACTGACACTGAAATCAGGCATCCTTAATTTTTTTATTATTATTATTTTCAAGAAGAAGCATGCCTGTAATTATCTATAATAATTTATAATTCACATCTCTAAAGCTACCCAACTTCTCAACTATGAAAAGAGGATTGGGGGTTTCTGAATCTCAAAAAGAGAAGTGAATTTGTTCCAGAAGATGGGTGTGGTGACAATGAAGTTGGATGCTATTATTTAATGGATGAGGCATGGCCAACTCTGAGCTCACGAGATGGACATCAGCATCCTTCCAATTACTAAGCTATATGCCATATATACGCTTTATATATGCCACACTCTAAAATCCAAGAAAGACACTCTGAGGTTCTTCTAAGCAGTTTTGTTTGTTGCTTCTCACTCATAGACAGAATTTTGCCAAACTAAAGCAAACTATTAGCATCAAAAAAAAAATTAGCATCAAAAATCTGAGAACTTCTAGGGAGTTGACCTCTTCCTCTCAACCAAACTTTACAAACTTTGCTGTCTCTTGTTTCTCTGGAATGCAACCCTTCCCTTCTGGGAATCGGAATATACTCCACTATATCACCTAGATAACCAACACCTAGAATTACACTCAGAAACCTACCGCTAACTATTGCACTGGCACACATTTCATGAAGTGGTTATATTGACATATCAAATTCTTATACAGCCACACTGTAGACTAGCTGAAGTATCTGAGTGCTCCTCAAGGACAGACTTAGGTAAAGTATATTTAAGTGAAAAGTGACTGTGAGAAAGAGCTCTTGATCCAGGATGGAGAGAATTGGTATACAAGATGAAGCTGTGTGAAGGCCTTCATAACTAGTAAACTAACCAAAGAGAGAAGCAACCTAGAACTAAGAAGAAACTTCCTGACAGTTAGAACAATTAACCAGTGGAACAACCTGCCTCCAGAAGCGGTGAATGCGCCAACACTGGAAGTTTTTAAGAAGAGACTGGACAGCCATCTGTCGGAAATGGTATAGGGTTACCTGCCTGAGCAGGGGGTTGGACTTGATGACCTCCAAGGTCCCTTCCAACTTTATTATTATTATTATTATTATTATTATTATTATTATTATTATTATTATTATTATTATTATTATTATTATTATTATTATTATTATTATTATTATTATCTAGTACACCAACCAAGAGAGATATAACAAACAGGTGGGCAAATTACAGACCTAAGGATTCTGTACATTCTGTAAATTGTTCTCAGGTAATAAGCGAGACTATTCCTCTTTTGCTTTGTATGGGCTTCTTAAATCAGATCTCCAAGTGATTTTATCCATCAGATGTCAAAAACAGTCTGCACAGGATATTGCTGAATTAGTGCAACTTTCAGGGATTAAAATAGGTCAGGTAGACCTATTTATTGATTTCCTGAATATTTTTTATAGTGCATCACCTAAAACAATGCACCTGCCGGAATAAAAGAAAAAGTTACAAAATCTCCACAACAGTGTTTCCCTTTTCTCCTGATCTTTGGCCTCTTCTGATGTTCTTTGCCATGGTCAAGACCTCCCATCTTGCTGCCTGGTGGCCTCCAATGGGAGGTGTGAAGATTAACAATCCCGAGGATGTATTTAATGAACGGCAACAAGGGATTAGTGACACAGTGTCACCTTTCATGGCCCTCCTTAACCGGCAAGCTGACACTTGCTTTATTTTTGTTTGCCTTGTTGAGTAAACTTGGGGAGACTTAACTGGATTTACAGTCTTCCACGTTTTCTGATTAGCAGCGATGCCACAAACTCTTTTCATTTCGTTCAGTTTTGACAATGTTTGACAGCTCCCTTGTGCATGACTATACAAAATGATAATTATTTTCTCCTCTCACTCCCGGAGAAGGAAACAACTTTGAGAAGGAACAGTCTTAGATAAATAAACAAACAATTTTTTTTAAAAAAACACCTAACCTTCCTCCCTACAGCTGAGATCAGAAGTTGTTACATTCTGCCTCTGTAATTTTTTGCACTTACTCTGCAGTAAGAAAGTGCTATTTACATAAAGTATCCTCCATTCTTTGGGATGAAGCAGTCAGTCAGATTTCTAGAGGCACCTATGCATATAGACAAAGCTCTTGAAAAATTATCTTTAAAAGGATGGTGTGTTACCCCAAAATACTTTAATATAGGCCTGTTTCAGACTATAGGTGAGAAGAGAAATAAGAAGGCTGCCATAGTTAAAACAGGCAGTTACACATGGGTGGTTATACAGCAATCCATGAGGTTACATGTAAAACATTTATGAAGATGGGAAGACACTATGTTTATGCCGTCGGGATAATAGATGGACTTTTACTTACTGATTCTAAGAACCAAGTTCTGGAAAAAGAGCCATGGTGTATTTTTGCAGCAAAACCAAGAAAGAGTCTGCAGGCATCTTAAACATAAACAAATATATTATTCTATTACCCTTCATGGATTAGAAGTGGCAAGATCTGCTGTTACCCCATCAGGATGAAGAATATTTTGCTGAAGAATGTTTTCGACAATAGCAAACATGTTTGTGAAGAACTGTCAGAAAGTTCTTTTGCTCCATCAACTTTCAGATTAAGTTTGTTATATTGTTCTTCTCCTTTTCCTTCTTGTACATTGCCCAGAGACTTTAGAGTGGACTGGGCTAAAAACATAGTATGCAAGCATGTAAGTAAGTAAATAAGTCAGTCAGTAAGTAAGTAACTGCATACATAAACATGTAATTTGGGTGCCTTAAACATCTTGCCAATGCTTAAAACAACTATCATTTCTTACAACTCCTGAATCCCTTTGAACCAAGATGGCCTGAGTCTCCTCCGTCTATGGAGTCCATCCTTTGACATACCTTGCAAAGCCTAGAGTAGCTTTTGAGTAAACAGATAGCATAACCCTGGTCCAGATCAAAGGTTCAAAACTTATGTCCATTCGGTTGAACTAAGATATCTCACTGTCCCTGCTAGGATGGCCGGATATGGTAGTATGAGAGCTATAATTAGATGACATCTTGAGAGCCACTTGTTCACCATCCCTGATTTAAACAAGAAGTGGATGAATCATTTATATATGAGCATCCAACCTCCAAAATTTAAATTCAGCAATCCCATATTCGTGGAAAAAATATCCATATGCCCCATGCTAAACATATCATCCAACTTAAGGCAGGCGATAAAGCCTAGATGATTTTAGCAACTAAAAGTGAATTCCATAGGTTGGTGATTATTTCATTTTATATTCCATTGAATGATGATAATGGAAGAACCAGAAGAACCAAAGAAGAATGGTTAAAAAAAAGTAACATACATGGAAAATTGTTAGGTGAGGCACATGAATATTTAGGAACAAGACAAGAGAGCATGGGAAAAATGACTGAGCCAGTTTTGATGATTTGGTAAGTAGGGGGTGGTGATTGATGAGAAAATGATTCAAAAAAGTTCTCCTTGCTTCAGATGCATACTAGATGGGAAGAGAACAAGTTTCTCTGGATGAATCCAGGGAATCTTTAAAGGTCTTTCTATGTTCTGTTCTGGTAAGCCTAGCCATGATTCTTATTAAATGATCCTTTAATAAGGAAAGCTTGCTGTGTGACCAAGTGACTGGCACACTGAAGATTGTTGATAAGAGGCCATATTTGCCCTATCTTATTTGTCTGAGTAGGTGAGAACTATTACTCTGCCTTTTTCCTTATATTCCCTCTCCACAAAATTCACCTTCTAAAAAATAATAATAATTTTAAAAAACCGAGTAAACACACAATCTGTTCCACCTCCATCCCCACCTCTGGAGTCTTTTGAAAAGGATACCTTAGATACAGTGGTGGGATTCAGCCAGTTCGCACCACTTCGGCAGAACCGCTAGCTAATTTTTTGTTGCCTGGCCCCAGTATGGACTTCCGGAAGCGGCATCCACACAGAGAACCAGTTGTTCACATATTTGAATCCCACCACTGCTTAGATACCTTGCTTACCCTCCTGCATGCCAAGAGCAGAGGCAATGTGGACAGTGGCAACTCCTTGCCAACCTCTCATCAAAATCAGTTCTCTGGAGGCTGAGAAATACGAATGTTCACAAACACATCTAAAGGGGATTTGGTGCTGGGGATCTTGGAAAGAAGCTTCCAAAAGCTATGGCTGTTTTTACCAAAAGCAGTACTTCCCTCTGAAAATAATACGTAAGAGAACCTCTTCCTTCTCTTACATTAAGAAGCAATAGGAAATATTGTGGAGAAAATGCACAGGAAAAGTCTGGCTCAGATGCCAAGAGAGGTTTTGACTTCCAGCTTCCTTGAAATTCAGATGGCTGCTTTTCAGTTCCTCTGAGGCAGTCCGGAGACTTCCTTAACTAGATTACTGAGGCTTAGCACCTTCGATCCTGAAATTAACCCAGTTTTAATCCCCCATTTTAGGAAAACACATACCATTTAGCATATGAAAATATCCTTAGATACACCATCAGTTATGGTCCTGAAGGGTGACAGAAGGAGACAGAGGAGGGCAAATATAAGAGCATTAACAGGGAAATGTGTTGTGAATACATGGCTGTCCGATTTTGAGAGATGAATGGAGTCTATCATATCACTATTTGGTTAGGTGCTCTGCTGAAATATGTGAACATCTTGCTGATCTCAGATGGGAACAATATATCATATAAATGCTAATAAAATGGCTATAATACTATATACAGGTAATGATGATGATGATGATGATGATGATGATGATGATGATGATGATGATGATGATAAAGTTGGAAGGGACCTTGGAGGTCATCTAGTCCAACCTCCTGCTCAGGCAGGAAACCCTATACCATTTCAGACAAATGGCTGTCCAGTTTCTTCTTAAAAACTTCCAGTGTTGACGCATTCACCGCTTCTGGAGGCAGGTTGTTCCACTGGTTAATTGTTCTAACTGTCAGGAAGTTTCTCCTTAGTTCTAGGTTGCTTCTCTCTTTGGTTAGTTTCCACCCATTGCTTCTTGTCCTGCCTTCAGGTGCTTTGGAGAATAGCCTGACTCCCTCTTTTTTGTGGCAGTCCCTGAGATAACTGAGCCCCAAATTTCTGTTACTAAGTAAGATAGTTGTTAAGAGAGTTGGCCCCGTTTTGTATCCTTTCTTATCAAAGTTAAGTGAATCACTGCAGTTGTTAAGTTAATAACATGATTGTTAAGGCTTCCCCATTAACTTTGCTTGCCAGAAAGTAGCAAAAGGGGATCACATAACTCCAGGACAATGCAAAAGTCATAAATATGAGCCAGTTGTCAAGCATTTGGATCATGTGATCATGGGGATGTTGTAATGGTTGTAAGTATGAAAAATTATCATAAGTCACTTTTTTCAGAGTTACAAATGCTCTTAACTGGAATCTGTTCATCTTGCTGGCAAATCCATTTTCCCCCTGTATTTCATTATTTTAAAATTATATTAAAACTCCCAAAACATTATTTTCACTTCTGAGTCAGTTTTTGACTCCTAGGAACAGTCTTAATGAGCCCCTACAGGTTTTTTGGCAAGTCCTTTCAGGATTGGTTTGCCTTGAAGACATGACGCTAGATATATCCCTAAAAGAGCAGGGGTGGCATTGTGGTTGAAATTAGCAGCCAGAGGATGGAACTTGGCTGGTGAAATCTCTCTGGAGAAAGAAGAGATCATGGGATCATCCACGTGTATTCCAGACAGCTGCTCCTCACAAATAGACCACAGGCTGATGATTTGTCTTTCTTTGAAATATTATCCTAGGAATGGTCACAGATTCACTGTGGCAAGAATCTCTGTAGAGAAACTATACTCAAAAATAAACTATACATATTCTTTTGGGAAGTAACGGAATCTTGACAATACAGTGGTGTATGTCTCAGATCCTCTGCAATTATAGTAACACAAATGAAGGCCTTCTCTCTGAAAAATTTGCACTGTAGCTATGGATGCCTTGGAGCCAAGACAGATAATGCTGAGAGTAGAGTTACTTTACTTCCAGCTTGTATGGTGCTGAGTCAAGTGTAATCAGCTAAAATCTACTTTGTAGCCCTAGGACCTAGGCGTTTGGCTTCTTTGAAAATTCCACTTCCCCTTTCCATTTTAGGATGGTTACATTTCTATTAGCAATGCACATAGTCCATGAGAATTGTTTCTGATCCTGATTCAACATTTGGGGGGGAAAAAGATCCTATTTCACATTAAAGTTATTTGAGCCCTCAGTTGGAATCTTCAAATCTGAATCCATTTATCATTGGAAATCAATAAAGTGCTATAATGATTTAGTTTTGTTTTTTAACTTTTGATAAACTTGAATTAAATTTGAAGTAGACACGCCTATGGGAACTTTTGCCAGGAGCATGCAGGGCCAGCTGGGTGGGTACGGATTCCTATTGGGACAGAAATCCCAAATCTAATTTGGCTGGATCCAAGAAAGGAAGCACTCTGTCTGTGCTATCACAGCTTATAAATCTTTCAAACCAAAGGACCTTCAGGAGCAAAGCAATGGATTTTCCCTGCCTTGTGGCAGGGGAAACTATTAAAATTGAAGTACAAAAAGGCCTCGGAAAAGATGACCTCTGGCAAAATTTCTTGCCTTATCCTTTATTATTATACACACTTATGCAAATGAAAGGAAATTCATCTCATCTGTTTTGCTTTACATGTTTAACGAGAGACACATTCTGTCCTCAAGCTAAAGATGTAAATTAGATTTAGAGCTTTCAAAGGAGCAGCAGATATGTCTGCAGGAGAAGGAGCCCAAAAGAGACATTTCTGGTTTTAGGAGATACATTTCAATCACGATTTTCAAAATGTGACATTTTTATTCTCGTTAGTCCAAGTTTTGTGGGCATGCATATTTGTACAAATTTCAAAATGTGTAAAGCTATCCCATTTATCAACATTTTTGTTGTCTGATAATACTCTCTAATATATCAGCATTTGACAGAGGATTTGGAAGTGAAGTTTTGAAAAGAAAGAAAGGAAGAAAAGAAATACACAGGATGGTGTTTGCACTAATGGAAGTGGACCCAGTCTGATGCATTCATCCAGTTTGTGGGGGGGGGGAGAGAGATCAGGGTACAAAACACAAACACAACTAAGTTGAACACAGCAATCTGTAACAAGTAGATGTGCTGCAGATAGAAAAGGACTGGATTATGATTTTGGATATTTCTAACATGCCACATTTAGAAATCTGTCATTCAAAAAAGAATATCGACATCTTTTCAGTACACCATAATCAGAACACCAAGCTTCCACAAAGAGGAAAAGCTAAGTTTTATATTAAAAACAGATTCTCAGCCATTCTTTCCATCTTTTCACCCATCCTTGATGTAAATTTCAACTAATTTGTAATAGAAATGGCTTTAGACTTTGTTGTACCTATGGTGACATAAGAAGGAAAATGTTAAGGGTAACATCTCCTTTCAGCTGAACTTCATGGATGTATCCAACATGTGATCTCGGCAACATTACCAAAATGGTTTGCTATTATTTTCTTCTGCATTTTTAAAAAAATGCAGTCTAAGTTATTAGTTCTTCAAAGTAGACTAGGAAACCAAGGACATATAGGCCAGAATTTATAGAAGACCGGGTAGAGCCTGGAGGCAGAGTCAAGAGAGGACTTGGACTAAAATCATTACGTGTCCACAAACAGTCCAAGTCCAGCCCCCTTGAATTCCATTAACTCTTATCTAGTGCCAATTTAGTGACCATTAGTTGACTAGATCCTTGTCCAGGCTTGAGCAACAAATCTTCTGAACTGGAACCTATGATGTGATCCTGATTCTTTGCACTTGATGGAATTACTTTTATTGTAACAGCTGTAGTAACAGAATCTTATAAGTCTGAATGTGTTTTCCTCCTTTCTCCCTTTATGGACTAGGGAGAGCTTGTGTGAGATATTGATTTATCTTACTTTCTTGGCCCAGGCTCAAGCCCCTCTTATCTGACCACTGCCTTGATAGCAGCTCTTCTTCCTGTGCTCAAAGGCTGCCCCCTCTGCCCTCCACGCTAGCCTATAGTCCTGGGCCGATACATGAGTCTCTCATCCAAACTGGTTTGTCCCCGCTCAGCGTCTGACACCAGTTAAGGCTGGCTTAAATGGAGAGTGCTAGAACAGCTTCCGAGCAGTTGCATGTGCCTTGCAAATGACCTCAGGTGCAATTTGAAAAGCCTATGCTCTGCATGTTGGAAAAGATCTCATTTGAATATTTTGCATGGCCTTAAAAGACTCTTATACTCTTTCAGTGTATTTCAGTCCCAGGAGGGTTTTTCATATTTCTTTTAGAGGCTTCCTTTTCTCATCAGTAGGGATTTTCTTTGAGGTGCTCTTTGGCATGTTTGGCACAAGTTGCCTCCACTATCTTTAAAAAAAAAAAAAGGTCGAGAGTCATTCCTTATGTTTGCTGGATTTCAGTTAGATGTGCATATTTTTTTTTTCCTGGCTCATGGCCATGCTTGCATATTGAGTGGTGTTCTAGTCCAAAATGAGGGGAGGCCTACAGCATGAAATCGCTAGGACATAATTGAAAAGGTCAAGGTTGGGTCTTTTCTTTCTCTTTTCTTTTTCTTTCTTTCTTTCTTTTTTTCCATAATAGATTGTTTCCATGTGGTATGCATTTCACTTTATGCATAAGTTAAAGCACAGGATGCAACTATAATCCCAGGAATCTTACATCTCTGTTTACTCTCTACATATTCATGTCAAATAGATATTGCTGACATTTAATTGCCAAGGAAATATTTTTAAAACCCCTCTACTCAAAAGAGAAGGCTAGGGTTTTTTTTTTATATTTATCTTGAAATATTTTTAAAATGTGAGATCTTAGGCAAGCTGATATAATAGTATCAGAGGTAAGGTAGGGGTTTTATTTTCCTCTTAATCTTTTATTGAGGATGAGAATTGTTCCAGTTTCAAGATCATTCTCTTTTTGAGTGAACATGGGATAACTGTCATGTTTATAATTATATGATTTATATTGGTTCTTCCAAATGTCCCTACTTAAGTAGGATTTCAGATTATAGCATTTTATACTCCCTCTTTTCTGTTGGGCCTCTTAGATCAACAAGAAGGATAGTAGCTGTGAGACAACAAGAAAGAAGAAACATCCATTCTATTCTGAATTTGTGGGATCCCTAACAAATTTCTGTAATCTTCCAAATGTTTGGGACTGCAGTTCCCAGAATTCTTAGCAGACCATAACTTTCTTCTTGTTGTCTAATTACTGGCAGATGAAGATCAGCCTAAAAACTCTTTTAGCTATATAGAGAGAAAGAAATTGGACTTTTCTAATATGTTCATTTCCACTGGATGGTGCCAGAAGGTTTAAGGGATACAAAGTGTATCTAGGAAAGCCAGTTTGTTGTAGTGGTTAAGGCACCAGCTAGACACTGGGAGACCATGAGTTCTAATTCTACCTTAGGCACGAAGCCAGCTGTGTGACCTTGAGCCAGTCACTCTTTCTCAGCCTTAGGAAGAAGGCAATGGCAAACTACTTCCAAAATCTTGCCAAGAAAACTGCAGGGAGTCCTGTAAGAAGTCACCAGGAGTCAACACAAGCACAAATGCATAGCTGCACACACACACACACACACACACACACACACACACACACACAAAGATGTATCTATGCCATTAAGAAAAAGTAGTAAAGGGAAACAAAATTTAAATTTAACAAGCTTGCCTAAGTAGTTTTAAAGAGAGTGCTTAGTAATTAATTAATGTCCTAAATGGAGAGCAGGAGGGAAGGATACAATAAGCCCGATTCAGTTTCTGACTCCATAAAATAGAAATTTCTTCAGTTTGCTATATTTCAGTTCTTTAAATAGGTCCACTTAATCTGTAGTTTGAATGAAAAGAAATGAGTGTTGCGTCCACCAGGGAATTAACTGTAGAAGCTTAAAGGTAGCATAGAAAGCAGAAAAGAAAAATAATCTCTGAGATAATTTATATCAAAACATTTGCATCAAGACAAGGTTGATGTGAGGCCTGTCATTTGTCATCATGTCATTTTGAGGCCATTTTCCTGAGAGGAGCCAAAAGAAGGTGCTTTTTTCTAAGACTTTATCAAGAGACAATAATTTTTGGTAGAACTTTTGCAAATCCTGCTAAAGGATGTATTTCCACTCGCTTGGTTTTAGAGGAGGATGTGTCAAGTCACCAGAGTAAAAGTTCTGTACATTTGGTCAATGCTAGCTATCATTGCTGTGATGTCAGTTTCCCCCCCCCCCCACAAAGTTAGGTTCCAATCTGAGTCAGTCACCAGGACCAGAGGTTTATTCTTCCAAGCTGTCAGACTCATGCTGGGGCCCATCTTCAGAGAAATCTCTAGAATGTTCTGGAGAGCAAGAAGTTTCCTGAGGATGGGCTCCAGCATGAGTCCAAAAGCTTAGAAGAATAAACCTCTGGTCCTTGGTGACCGACTCAGATTGAATCCTGCAACATTATCCTGGGATGTGTATATTTGCCTTCATTCAAGAAAGTTAGAACTTTCTTTCCAAATGAAAAATCTGTCAATTACTCAAGGCCACTAAGATTTACCTTCATGATGACATAGGTGAGGGCAAATGGAACTAATTCAACAAGAGACCATAGCTAGGTTTGCCTTGTGTGATAACATCATATAGGTGAATCCGACAGACTATAAGATATCACTGGAATGGGAAAAAATGGCATTGAATCAGTAGCCAACTACAGACAGAATATATGTGAGTAGGAGAAAACTGGAACTTTCTTTCTTTAGTACAAAATTATTCAGCCACCAACATTTGTTCAGCCATGCTTTCCTGCCTCATTTGTTTCAGCAGAAGACCAAAACCCACATCTCCTACTGAAATGAAAGGGACTTTAAAACACTTACCTTTGCTTGGATCATGTCCATGCTTTGGCTCTGCTCCCACATTATTACATCTTGACTCTCTCATAATCCATTCAAGAACTAGTTAAAGAACTTCATCCTAGTCCCTTTAAAAAAAAAAACAAAACGAAGGAAGACATTTCCCCACCATGGGATGCTCACAAGGAGCTGACAGAAAGCAAACTCCATTGGGCTCTGGATTTATGTTTCTTGAAACACATCATCTCCTGTCAAATTGCACTCAATATGGTAAAATTATGGAGTCTTGTAAAGGGAAAAAAAATCTCCTTTCCAAACTGAGGTAGGGGGTTACTGGCTGAAAATGTGTTCTTTGGGGAGCAATCTAAGTGTTATATTTACATTTGGCTTGGAATTATTTGCAGGGAGGAATTTAAAATGCAAATATTTTAAAAGCCTAGAGCTGGGAGAGAAACTGAGTGTGGGTACTTCTGTTTTCTTTAACAAGAAATAAAGTGAACTGTTTTCTCAACTTTCTTTGCTGGAATCTTAATGAGACCATAATTATGACAGCCAAAAATGGAGAAAGCTGCCACTTTAAAAGCTCATTGTTACTATGCAAGGAAGGCTTCAGATTTGTTTCTTTTTAAATTAAATTCATCTTCATCTTCCACAGTTTGCAGTACTAAAACCATGCTTGCTCTTTGAGGCATTCCTGTCAATGTGAACAGGAGTCCAAATAAATTTCTGGGAGATTGTAGTTTGAGAAAAGGTACCATACAGGGTATCCCAGCCTTAAGACTGAATGCTTGCCTTGTAATATGCAGTAAAATAAACCTAGTTAGGCTGTATTTGAGCCCTGACTTGGTTCATTTATGACTTCTATTCCAGGACATTCTAGGAACTTTTTGTTTCAACAAAATGGTCTAAAATAGATATAGTGTTTAAAAGCAACTCTCCCAAAGAAATGGGAATAAGGATTGGAATAATATTCTTGATGTTATTATAACAAAAATGTCATTACAATGAAAACCAAAGCAATTGCCATCAACTGGATTAGGTCAAGGGGTAGTTGTGATGTCACATATATAAATACAATTTAATAAATTCATTTGGATTCAAAATATTTAAAAATAAATAGATAATCATTTACCTCAGTGGTTCTCAATCTTTTCTTCACCACGGACCACCTTTAAATACCTTTTGTGGCCATGGACCATGGCCACGGACCACCAAAACTTAAGTTTTAAATCATAACATTTCTTCAAGCCTTTGGAGACCTTCTATAACAACATCGCAGACTCCCCCCCCCCCCGGACCACAGGTTGAGAACCATGAACCATGAACTAAACCAGAACTGATTTAGACAAACAGTGATAAGCCAGAAAAATAAACCTGCTTCAGTGAGCGAGTGCTCTTTCGGTCAAGTTGCAAATATAAAACATTGGTCCAATTCTATATTAGAATGATATACATAATTAGAATTCACTATTTTCAAATATATTTATCTGCTTGAGGTAAATAGAATTTTGAAGCTGATAGAATGTACACTGTGCTATCAGTGTGTTTCTATTAACTGATGATAGAATGACAGTTCAGTATCAGGAAATTGTAGGAGATGACCAGGTTGAGCCTGAGGGTGGGGTCAAACACATCATGAGTTTGGAGTCACTCTGCTCCCACAATAAATCCTAGTCCATCCCCCCCCCTTCCCCCATGAAGTCAGTTGACTCAGAATCAATTTGCCTTGACCGTTAGTAGATCAGATTCTTGTGTATATGTAGCATGGAATAAACTTTGAAAGTGCTTTGAACAAAACTCCTGCTCCTGGTTACTTGCCCCTGACTGAAATGATATTACAGAATTTACTTCTTCTACACTGCTACACTCTACCTGCTCAAAAGCTGTTCACTCACACTCACACATACATGCACACACAATCATGGGCCCATGTTTTATTATGCTATAGTTGGACCAAAAAGGCATAGCCCAATTGAACAGCTAATGCAAAGTGTTAAACTTACAGCAAACCAACTGGATGTATAGTTAACAGTACCATCAGCTCAATCTACATATCCCTGCAGCATTAGAGAAATGGGTGAGCATATGGACTCTTCACTGAACATCTATAAAGGATCTGGTGGTTCAGGGGAATATTATACATGAAATACCTAATCCCAGTTTTTTGTTTATTTGTTTTAATTGGTTTCTGCCAGCACATCTGATTTTTGGGCTCTAGAAAAATTAAGATTCCCAAAAGCGGAACGGGTAGCAAAGCATCAACCATGTGGCACAGAAGTAAGGCATGGATCTTGTTCGGCCCTGGTTCCCACTTGGAGAATCTACCAAAAAGATTTCTCTGCACGTATCATAGGCATACATGGAGGATTCTATATATGTCTATATATGTCTATATACATACATGGAGGATTCTATATATGTCTATATATGTTAGGTCTCTTATTTGCAAGACCGCCTCCTACCAAACACCTCCCTTCGGCCAGTCCGCTCCCACAGAGAGGGCCTCCTTAGAGTGCCGTCGGCCAGACAATGCCGGCTGGTGACCCCCAGGGGGAGAGCCTTCTCTGTGGCAGCTCCTGCCCTCTGGAATGACCTACCCCCCGACCTACGTACAGTTGCGGACCTGCGCCTTTTTCGCCGAGCCCTGAAGGCCCATCTATTCCGTGCGGCCGGCCTGG
>NW_015386414.1:31984-43073 GCF_001527695.2 Protobothrops mucrosquamatus
ATAAATAAATAAATAAATAAATAGGCCAATGGATATGAATTTAAGGAAAAAGTTGAAGCGCTGTTAATCATTAGCCCGGTTCACAAAGAGTACTTGCAAGGAAAAATGACTGATTGTGGGTAAAAGCCATCATGTGCTGACACTGCGCTCTGTGGTATACATTTGCTGTGTATTAAATGAGCTGTGCCCATTTTGTTCTGGCCTCATTGCTCCTAGAGAATGTTTTTTACACTCCTGTCCTTAAACGTTTGCACTCTGGAAGGTACAAAGCTGGCTTGTTCACCTGAGCAGCACATCTTAAAATTCTCAGGTCAGTAGAGACAACACATTGCATCCTATCTTTTTTTTTTTAAGAAGTATACTGGTCAGTATTGATCTTCAGGATTTCCATTTGATGTTTTACTATGTTCAAAGAGCTGAATGATAAAGTGCTAAACCTGATGGTGATGATTTGGGCCACCGCTCAACCGTGAAGCTCATTCAATTATCTTTGGCTAACTTTCAGCCTAACCTATGTTTCAAGGATGATGTCAAGATGGAGTAAAAAAAAAAACCCTATAAAGATGGTTTTCTGAGCAATGTAAGGCAAAGATGAGATAGAATCAAGATACACAAGGCCACTAGTTACAACCTAAATAAACCCACCAATAACAAAACTTAGTATAAGCTAAATCTAGAAATGGAATTAAGATATTAATGAAATTATATTGAAACAGTAACAGCTTCACAGTAAAATCAGTGTTTTGGAAAAACCCACCTAAGGGAAAAAAAAAACCACACTGCCCAACTAAAAGGAGGCAGTGTTATGGCCAAGGATACCTTCCTCAAGCAGCTATTCGAATCCTGGATAGCACACCAGAAAACTTCTGGTAACCGCCTCTGGAAAGATTTTTGGATGTAATAGAGATCTTAGACATATTCATAGGGGGAATGTAGCCCCTGGGACATTTGGATGAAAGTCAATGTTATAAATTGAACCCGAACCAAACTTTTAAGCAGTCAGGCTTGTAAAGGTTCAATTCTAAAAGATCTGCTCCTGTACACAGTTTTACCTTTCATGTTGTGGACCTTCCCAGGCTTGCAACCTATCTTCATAATTAGCCCCATGATAATAATCTAATCTGGAAATATCATGACTACGGACAAATAAGTATGTGGTGTAGACTGAAGCTGTACATTTCTGTTGATATGCCAGTGATATAATCAGGCTGAAATAATTCCCATTGTAAAGAGATTGGGTCAAAAGATGGTTTCCACCCTAAGGTCAGCCAATAAGACCATGGTTCATTTAAAATTAAACTCCTGAACCATGGCTCACGCTTCACCATAGTTGTGAGTTTTGGTGTGACTAGAGCTAGCCATGGTGCACCTGAGTAATATCTAGAAAGCCAGTCTACCTAGAACAAAAAGTAGTATGTACAAATAGTCCTTGACTTACGACAGTACATTTAGTGATAGTTCGGAGTTACAGCTACACTGAAAAAAGTGACTAATGACTGTTTTTCACACTTATGACCATTGCAGCATCTCCATGGTCACGTGTTTTACGTTTGGCAGCTTGACAACTGACTCACATTTATGACGGTTGCAGTGTCCTGGAGTCATGTAATCCCCTTCTGTGACATTCTAACAAGCAAAGTCAATGGGGAAACCAGGTTCACTTAACAATTGTGTTATTAATTTAAGAACTGCAGGGATTCACTTAACAAATGTGGCAATAATAGTTGTAAAATGGGGCAAAAATCACTTAACAAATTTCTCACTTAACAATATAAATTTGGAACTCAATTGTGGTCATAAGTTGAGGACTACCGGTAATTTTCTCAACGCTCACTACCAAAATAGCAGTCTGATATAATTTCATGGATTGCTTATAATATCCATTTTACTTGGCATATTGAGAGACACCTTCAAACTATAGGAATAGAATCCTGTAGTTATTCTCATTTTCCTTTATGCTTTGTTCCCTGCTTTATGGATCACATTTGGATAGAAAGAAAAATGTTTAGTTCACATGTTTATCTATGATCATTTTTCTGCTTCAGAATCCGTACTTTTACCTTCACTTGTGTGATAAGTTCTCCAAGCAAAGTGTCTTCATTATACTGATAGAAGAGAATATTTGTAGCTCAGGGTTGAACTGTGGGATCCTCTCTGAGCTTGGTGGGTTTTTTTTTTGAAGATATCAATATCATAGATAATATCAGCATGATGCACTGATGGTGTTATCTAGTTTGGTAATGAAACGTCTGCTAGAAAACCACCAGGCTAAGAGAACACCAAGGACCCCCCAGTTTTCATGATCTCATAGCCCACAAATTTGAGCTGTACTGGAATATGACATTGCAAAATAGGTAAATGAACAGGTAGATAGCCCATACATAAATCTGTAGTTACTGTAATTAGAGTTTATTATTCATTTGCTTTCTCCTCCAAGTAAATCAAGAAATATATTTTCATAGGCCAACTTGGTTTGGCATACAAAGGTCTGTAAAAGGAAGGGACTGCTTGGCAAAGTAAACTCCATTAATCTCAAGAGCATTTTTATTCCTTGATGTTTATTGGTCTTCTGCAGATCATGCCACAATCTACCCATATCCTTAAAACTGGCCATTCAACCTTTTCTTCAAATCAGCCAAGCTTCAAGAGAAGCTAAAAACTACTTAGATACATACAGTGATATCTATATAATACAAACAATGCAAGACAACCAATGACAATTTGAAATTACAAGTAATCAACTCTATTCTTCCAATAGCTGCAGAACAATTTACAGCTTAAAAAAACAGACCTCAGCAACTCAATTCTAAAGATGTAAAGAATTCAAAAGGGAAACGTCTCAATACTAATATTTACTAAATACATGACTATGGAGATTCTCAGTCATCCAGGTCATGGTTGTCCCAAAGGTGCTTTTTCAAGAGACGACTGGATTTCCTTGTTTTTCTTTGAAGACATTTCACTTCTCATCCAAGAAGCTTCTTCATCTCTGACTGGATGGTGGGGAATGGAAGGATTCTATATTCATGGTATGTGCAGTACAATGTAGGGAGACATGTGCAGATCTGTATGTTGGGGAAACAAAACAACCACTTTATAAACGCATGGCACAACATAGGAGAACAAACCCATCAGGACAAGATTCAGCAGTTCATCTGTATTTAAAAGACAAAGTTCACAGTTTGGACACAGAGGACCGCTGGTTTGAAAGAAGGGTCAAAGAGGCCATCTATGTCAAAACTGAACAGCCCTCTCTCAGCAGAGGGGGAAGGATACAACATCATCTATCTTCAGTCTACAACACAGTCTTTTCAACAGTTCCAAGAATGCTCCATACCCATTTGCACTACTCATATGACCTGGAGGACACAGATAAACCTGCAAGTGGCCTCAATGACTCTCTAAAAGAATGCCAATGACCAGCTGCCTGCAAGGAATATAAATCCTTCCATTCCCCACCATCCAGTCAGAGCTGAAGAAGCCTCTTGGATGAGAAGCAAAACGTCTTCAAAAAAAGAACAAGAAAGTCCAGTTGTCTCTTGGAAAAGCACCTTTGGGCCTTACTAAATACAAAATATTCAGTCAATACGTGGAAGTTTTTTCTCTCCAGCAATATTATACAGTCAGTGGTGGGCTGTGTTACAGTGCTGCTATAGCCATGTTCTTAAAATTCATGTCTCCAATATATTTGGAAGTAGGAGAAGCATATTTTCTTTTCAACTCTCTTTTTCTCAATTGCCCACAGATTTCAGAGCTATCTTGACCGAAGGGAGTTCCAATGCGGCAGAAGTTTTCCTTCCACTACCTGGGTGGCTTGTCAGCCCAGAGTCTTGGTACACTTAAGGAAAGCTATTGCTACAACACAGAACCTGTTTCCAGCAGCAGCAAGAGCAGCAGGATACTCCTTGAGTTCATGCAGGGAAGGCAGACTATAGTCTGACAAAAAATCTGGAGACAAGTTGAGACAAACATCACAAACTGTTCCAAAGAACCATTCTCTGCCTAGATGGGAGGAAAACAATCTGGATTCAATAGAGAGAAAATTAAACAGAAGTGGCTAAGAAGTTGAGATGATAGATAGATAGATAGATAGATAGATAGATAGATAGATAGATAGATAGATAGATAGATAGATAGATAGATAGATAGATAGATAGATAGATAGATAGATAGATAGATAGGTGTGTGTGTGTGTGTGTGTGTGTGAGAGAGAGAGAGAGAGAGAGAGAGAGAGAGAGAGAGAGAGAGAGAGAGAGAGAGAGAGAGAGAGAGAGAGATTGCTTGCGTACTACAATGTAATGAGAGGCCTTTGCGTTGGGAGTGGCTGAACTTTGACTTTTTCTTTGTTCAGTAAACAATGCCAAGAAAACTCAAATATATCTTTTGTATCTCCACAATGCAAAAGCCAAGATGATGGCCTGCATGAGAGATTCTACAGCAAACATGTCAAACTCAAGACCTGCAGTCCAAATCCGGCCCTTGATATGGTTAGATCTGGCGCCAGGGGTCGCCCTGGAAACGACAAAGGGCTGGCCCCTGCCACCTCAACCTCAGCTCCAGTCTAGCCCAGCCTGGCTGGATGCTCCCCCTGGGCACACCTGGCCTGGTCCTTCCCCACCTGGCCTGACTTCACCACACCTGGCTTGGCCTTGCCTCACCTTGCCATGCCTTGCCTCACCATGCCCAGCCAGGCAGCTTCAGCAGCAGCCTCAAGGAGGTGATAAGCATGGCAGGTGCTCCCTCAGGGAAGCAAGGTTGGGCTGGGCTGTGGGGTCCCAGTGTCCCAGGAGCTCGAGGGCCAGCCTGGGCACTTGTCCTCTGCTGCCTAGGGCTCTAAGCAGCCCGGGGACCAGCAACACTAACCGGGTGCCTGGATCCTCCTCCAGGTAGGTCCACACCCATCCTCCTCTCTGCTCAGGCCATGGTGTTCAGGGCACAGCCCCCCCCCTTCAGCCTCACATCCAGGAGACAGCAAGACTCCTTTGGTGGATGAGGCTTTGGCGCTCACCCTGGTCTCGCCTTCCTCTGCTGGAGACCTCCGGATCCCCCTCCCAGCTTTGCCTGGCCCCCACAGGCACCCCCCCAAATGTGAGCATTGAGCCGGCCATGCCTGCCCAGCTACACCCACCCAGCCACACCTATCCAGCCATGCCCACCTGGCCCTTTGAGGGCAACGATAATGCTGATGCAGCCCTCAATGAAATTGAGTTTGACACCCCGTTCTACAGGATGAGATTTCACAGCTCTTGCTCTGAAGTTATGGAACAAGATAGATTTTCATTGGTCAGAATTTCTATCTTGTCCCTTCTCCTACCTCTGGGATGCTTTGCCATGCAGCAATACCTTAATTTCCTTTCCTCGTCATTTCTTTCTTGCAGAATTGAAGAGCAGGTTTGCTATCCTTTGAACAATGGCTGGCTGGCTTTTTCTTCATCAGCTAGTTCAATGAGGTGAAGAGCAAAAATGGGCTAGAGCATTGGTCATATATTGAGTTTGTGCTCTTCTATGGATTGGCTGAAGGGCCACTGGCTGGCGCAAGGAGAGAGACAATTACTGGACACTACAAAGCTGTGTCAATGTTTACACATGCTTATTTCACTAAATTATGATGAAAGGAGTAAGGCTGACAGTTTTATGGGAGAAAGCTAAATCTAGACATTCAGACAGCTGTGTTTGTCACACGAGAACCCGTACAGAATACCATGCTATGCAAATGATTACGTGGGAGATCTAAGAGGGGATGGCTGCTTTTCAGTTTTAACTGTGATCAATTTGTTTTGCGTATGATGTTCTAACCACTTGTTGTGAACTGCTTAGAGCTGGTGGGCATCAGGCAGCTTCAAAACTGAATCTAAATCAGTGGTTCTCAACCTTTTTAATGCCACGACCCTAACCGACCGTAAGCCGAGGACTAAACAGGTCGTAAGTCGAGGACTAAACAGGTCGTAAGTTGAGGACTAAACAGGTCGTAAGTCGAGGACTTTCCCTGCCCGGGAGCGCCGTGCATGCGTGGTTCCGCCCCCTGCGCCGGCCGAGGCGTAGCTGGCAAGCGGCAGAGACAGAGCAGGCTGACCACCAGCTGGCCCAGCCCAAGGGAGGTAAGGCACCCGCCGGAAAAGGGGAAAAAATGGTGGACAAAAAAAATGGCAGACAAAAAAAATGGCGGACAGCCTTGCTTGGCAACCCCCATGAAATGGTCGATCGACCCCAAATGTGTCCCGACCCACAGGTTGAGAACCACTGATCTAAATAAACAGCAGCAAAAACATTATTTATTCATTTTGTTTTTATATTTCTTTATTTTCATTTGTTTAACATTGTGAAGCTCCAGGCATTTTATGCTGAGAAACCACTAGGAGCAAAAGGGTTTTGGTTTTCTTTCTTTCTTTCATTGCTACTGTTAGCAAGCATCAATGAGGGCAGGCACAGGTGTATCTCTGCTATGTACGGTAACTGTCAGGCAATACAACTTTCCAAAGTGAGAGTTGAATTGGTGTGGTACTCAACCATAGATATTTTTCCCAGGATCATGTTTGATTGGTTGAGCTATTCATGGGTTGTGGTTGCAAAAGATGGAATGCAACCCTGAGGATGAACTTCCTCTTTTATGAGAATCAATAATAGTTGAGTTCCTGTTTACAGAAGACAGAGGGGGGAAAAACAATAGAAGAATAAGGATTTTTATTTGGTCTAAAAGGATTAAGCTAAAGGCAAAGTTGCCTTTTTAGGTCTGACAGGATTATGCAAGAGTGAAAAACTAACCCTTGCTCTTTTGCATTCATGAGGCCAGGAAAAACTTTCATTTTGTCTTGCCACAATACATGCATATTTTTAGGATATTATTTGAGTTATTTTAAATCCTAAATTAAATTAAATCTTATTTTAAATCAAGCCAGGAAGAGATATTTCTGGAAATTTTATGTGCAGATAAAAAACCCCAAATTACAGTGGCAATAGCCAAATAGGTAACTATGGTTATAAAAATAAGGTTTTTACTTACACATTAATAACTTTGAGGTTTAAATGTTTTATCTAATACTTTATTTTATTGGTTAAATAGTTTTGTTTGATGCCAAGCTTTTACATTGTGTTTATATTCTGTTCTTTGGTTCTTTCGCAAAAAAATATTTCAGTTGTTGACTTAGATCTGTGTGCTCATCACTTATCTATGCCTAAATCATGCTTATTTCACTAGTTGCAATTTAAGTAGTTATGAGAGGCAATTAAAAACTGTTCATTCAGGGTAAAATGGAAAGAACCACTGGAATGATTTATCGTCAGAGATTGGGAATGAAAATTCCTCCCTCTCCTTCATTGCTGGCACTTTTTGCAAACTTGCTGAAAGTTTTCCATCATCTCTACTTTAGCCTTAGAGTTTCCCCTGAGCACCAATTTCCATCATGTTCCACACCAAACTGCTTCCATGCCTGTTTAAGAAGACTGAGGCAGATGGGAAGCTGTAACTTTAAATACTTCATCATATCTAATATCATGAAAGGAAATTCAGTTATTATCTTTAATGTAACACAGGTGCTTAATAGGCTTTTCAGAAGTCTGTCCTTGATACGTAATGCAGCAGAACAATAACTTTGTCAACGTTTTTTTGGTAACACTATCCCAAATTGTGTAGCTGAAATTTCTCTGTCAGATGACAAGTGCCATTACCTCAAGAGTTCCCCAGCTCCTAGACGGTTTTCTAAACTGCTCCCACCCCCTTGGGTTGCTGCATGTTACAGATCATGTTTCAGACTGAAAATATAGATTAACTGTGATCTTGACAGAGATCTAGTTATCTTGTCAAAAGCAATGTAGAACCAAAGGATAGAAAGAACTTTCAAGCAATTAATGGATCATTGTCTGAATATCACCTCATGGAACTTTTTTTTCCTCTCTCTCTCTCTACTACTCTCAACTATTGGAACTTTTTATAGAGCCTTTTAAAAAAAATTAGTGCTCATAAAATCCCATTTCAGGTAGTCCTCGGCAATCACAACTGAGCCCAAAATTTCTGTGGCCAAACAAGACAGTTGCCCCATTTTATGACCTTTCTTGCTACAGTTGCTAAATGAATCACTGCTGTTAAGTTAATAACACAGTTGCTAAGTGAATCTGGCTTCCCCATTGACTTTGCTAGTCACAGCAACCATCAGAAATACATGACAGTTGCCAAGCATCCAAATTTTGATCATAGGACCGTGGAGCTGCTGCAATGTTCATAAGTATGAAAAAAGGTCATAAATCACTTTTTTTCAGTGCTGTTGTAACTAAATGAATGGTGGTAAGTCGAGGACTACTTGTACGCCAAAGTCACACTCCAAACTAATAATGACCCCTGCTCTAGATGACAGTGAAGGCCTCAGCTCTACAAATCACTCTCTTTCTATTAAGTTACCCTAATTAGAAGTGAAGGGGGAGAGTGGGAGAAAATATTTCCCCCTGGGCCCCTTGCTTTCTCCATTAGTTTCAGACCATTCAAGCATTTCCAGAGCAATGAGATGGGGGACATGTTTTACAATCACCACTGCTGCTTACTGGGCTGCCATTTGGGGAAATAAGGAAAGAGTGGGGTTCTTTGGTGGCTGAAGAGATGGACCAAGGCTTTTAGTGAAATGAAGAAGTCATCTATAGTCACCATGTTTCATTTAGCATTTTGTGAACTGATGTTATGCTTATTTATGTCCATATATTGTTTAGTAGCTTTATCTTCTAAGTAACAGCTGAAAGGGAAACAATAAGCTAGCCTCTTCCAGTCTGATGGCCTCATGAGGTTTTAGGACTACAACTCCCATTTGCCTTGGCTGATGGCTACTTGAATATTCCTCCACTTCAAAATGATTTATGGAGCCTAGAATTAAAAAGTTACAGTTTGTAGATTCTGCTTGTGTTTAATTCCAGACCTCAAAGAGGAACACAGCCTCATCCAGAACAAGCAGTTTGACTAATTCTCAGAACTGGAAACTACGCACCCACAGTGTGCTTCTCTTATTTGGATCCAGCTTGAACTAAAAAATGCAACTCTCTTTCTACTTTCCAGTATGGAATATGTTTGTTGGGCAGGTTTTCCAGGGAGCAGAAAAGAGGCTCTTTAAACCCAGACGTGTTTTGGAGAGTAGAGTCAACTTTTCTCAGAAGACATTTTTCTTCCCACTTTTTCTTTACTGTCACAGGGGAAAAACAGTAAAATATATTTTCTACTGTTTGGGGGGAGGAGGTTTAGTGGGGGGATGGAATAACTGCAATTTCACCATTCACGGTGGTAAAAAAAAAAAGCACACTAAGTCCAGATCATTATAAAAGATACACAAAAACATTCCCATTTTTTTAGACGGGATGGGGTGGGGGGAGAGATGTGCTACTTTCATTGCCATTAAGGAATCCCATTCCTGAGAAATAGTTAGAACATTTCTTCCCTCCTTGAAATATTTAGACATTGGTCAAATTGTCTCCCCAGTTTCGCTAACAATTTCACTGATCACTGATTCACTAACAACTTTGAAAGGCTGACTACGGCATGCCTACCTATCTATTGGGGATATCCATACAAAGTGCAAACCAGGGTTTGAGATTGCAGTGACTCAGTCATTGCTTTTATGACTTTGCAGCTCAATTATACAAATTTTTTGGGGTATTTCTCATGTCCAGATGGCATTTGAAATCGTCCCCTCATCCAAGTACATAATTTTATGAAAGTAAAAAATGTTTTTTAACTGTTGGAGTTACCCCCCCCCCCACATTATGCATTGAAACAATATATTGAAAATAACAAATAGCTTGTTTATTCACATCTGCATTTGTTATTCTTATCTAACCTTGGTTCCCATGGATTTAAAAGGGGGTGGATATGTGATTTTCAACTCACCCAAGCCCCTAAAATGGCAGACAGCAAAGAGGAAAATTCTTTTGCTGTTTAGTCTTATAAAATACTATAGCTAGTTTCTAACAGTGATATTCCTAACAGAATATAGTTAATCCCCACAACCCCACTATCACATTCTTCACCAGAGGAATTTAGCCCACCTTCTTAGAAGCTAGTTATTAAAAATGCAGGCAACCTGGGTTTCTGCTTTCAGGTACAAGAAGAACAGCAGCAAAAGCTTAACTCATATGTTTTATTGCCATAATTACATTCTGCACTTGCTAATAAAAAGGTAGTGCTTTCTTTTAAAATACCCTTTTCAAACTCTGTGTTCATATTTAGGAAATAATTACATGCTTACAATCCATTCTTTAAAGACCAGGTTAGTAAATATGTTGTAACACGTGGTCTTCAATACATCCAAATAGCTCTTGCTCAGGCAAACTTTCATTCCCCACCTTTTCTCTTCTCCTTCACATCAATGTTTGGCTCAGGGCAATTAAGTTGTGGGTTCAGTCTGCCTCCTTTGCAACTGGTTCAAAATATGTGTTGCATGTTTAACATGTGGGGCCCTTGCGATCTTACTAGAAAATTTTGCAGGAATTTAGAACAGTCAGATGCCCCAGAATATCTAATGATAATAGCCACATCGTAAACTGCAGATGGAGGTGTCTATGAAATTGCAGGCTATATTAGGATAAGGAAATGTATTTATTTATTTGTTAAATTTATCTGTGATCCATCTCGCTCTGGGGCTACTCTGGGAAGCTTACAACAATGGAAAATAAAATCTGATAAAAATGTAAAAGTAACAATAGTAAAGGAATGAAACATTAAAAACATTAAAAATAAACAGCAGAAGCACAATAATATGAAATAAAAAGATGAGCAGGAAGGGAGCAGGAAGTTCAGGATAGAGGATGGGAAATAGGTAGTAATAGGTAACCTCTTTCTTTGGAATACAATACATTTGGAATTTTGAGAAGTACATTCCAAAGTACATTTGGAATTTTGAGAATTTTGAGTGTTCGCACAAAATGGCATTCATATGATGAATATGGTCAATCATAAAACAACCTTCCTTGTTCTGCTCCCTCAGGAATACTCTATCCTTATTTTTCTCCCTGAGTAGATAGGCACACACTTTCAACCAAACTATTGGACATCTCTCTCTCTCTCTCTCTCTCTCTCTCTCTCTCTCTCTCTCTCTCTCTCTCTCTCTCTCTCTCTCTC
>NW_015386414.1:43173-48420 GCF_001527695.2 Protobothrops mucrosquamatus
GTCTTCTTCCCATCAAATGAACAGAAGCCTCTCTACTCCATGTTATTTTCTTGTGCTTTTAAAAAGATTTCCTAAAACCGATGTATAGATTTTTTTTCTTGAAGAACACAGGTCCTGCCAGGTCTTACAGCATCTCATCTATCCTGAAGAAACCTGCACGAAATGAGCCAAGGAGAACATTTCACAGAAAAGGGTTCTTTGTCTACACACAACGTAGTGGCAATGTGATAACAATAACAACAACAACAACAATAACAATAACAATAATAATACTAATAATAAAGTTTGAAGGAACCTTGGAAGTCATCTAGTCCAACCCCCTGCTCAGGCAGGAAACCCTATACCATTTCAGACAAATGGCTGTCCAGTCTCTTCTTAAAAACTTCCAGTGTTAGAGCATTCACAGCTTCTGGAGGCAGGTTGTTCCACTGATTAATTGTTCTAACTGTCAGGAAGTTTCTCCTTAGTTCTAGGTTGCTTCTCTCCTTGATTAGTTTCCATCCGCTGCTTCTTGTCCTGCCTTCAGGTGCTTTGGAGAATAGCTTGACTACCTCTTCTTTGTGGCAGCCCCTGAGATATTGGAACACTGCTATCATGTCCCACCTCGTCCTTCTCTTCATTAAACTAGACATACCCAATTCCAGCAACCGTTCCTTATATGTTTTAGCCTCCAGTCCCCTAATCATCTTTGATGCTCTTCTCTGTACTCTTTCTAGAGTCTCAACATCTTTTTTACATCATGGTGACCAAAACTGGATGCAGTATTCCAAGTGTGGCCTTACCAAGGCATTGTAAAGTGGTATTAACGTATGATAACGTATGTTTTTAATCTCTTGCCTTCTTTTAAACTCCATCCTGAGCTCCTCTGGGAAGAAAAGCAGGCTAGAAATCAAATGATCAAACTGAATAATGTGTCCCAAGACTGATCCTTCTGCCACAAATAGGCAACAG
Organism: Protobothrops mucrosquamatus; assembly: GCF_001527695.2. Taxonomy (NCBI): domain Eukaryota; kingdom Metazoa; phylum Chordata; class Lepidosauria; order Squamata; family Viperidae; genus Protobothrops; species Protobothrops mucrosquamatus. The sequence continues at coordinate 44,125 of NW_015386414.1, forward strand.
GGCTATTATTTCCACAGTGTCTCTGCATTTGGTTGGGTGGAAGGAGGTTTAATCCCACACACTTAACATTCACTTCTGAGAGAATGGGGCTTATTTATAAGTGAACACACACAAGGAAGCAACATCACCACCATTCTGGCCACTGCAATCTGAAGTCAGAAAATCTTTTTAATTTTGGAAATTAAGCATGTGTGTGGTGCTGTTCGTATAATTTTGACACATAAGCATGGATACTTTTTCTTGAATCTGCAGTTAAGATTTTCTCCTCTTCCTTTGCCCTCCAAACAGATCAGTCCAAATCAGGAGTGGGCAATCATATTTTCCAAAGGGGCTACATGAGAAACCTATAGAGCTGTGAAAGTGCACAGGCATGCACACTCACACATACATAAATTGGGGGGAGGGGAATAAATAAAAGCAATCCACATGGGCAGGACAGAGACAGTGAAAGGTCTGGATGTGGTCCAGAGGTCATAAAATGCCCGAGTCTGGCCTAAATGAATACACTTACACAATCCAAGTGAAAATTGTCCTGGAAATCTCCTCATAAAGTCAGCCGAGTGCTGTACTTTCCTGGTCACTCCTGATAGCTGGCAACTCTAAGCGTGAGGCCTGTTTTCCTCCCTTCCTCTCTGTACCCTGTAGAAGTAAAAATGGCTTTGGGAGAAAGAAGTGCCAAGATTCAGAAGTGGTTTCAATGTGTGGGGCAAAGCATGATGGGGGCCCATTTATCATCGAGGCCTGTTAAGCCCTGCAAATAGCGACATGCTCAGCCAGTTTGGCATTAGAACACCATGAGGCAGAGACCCAAAACAAACCTTTCATCAGAAATTTATGCAAAATGATCTTGCTAGAGTTAAAACCCAAGAGTGCAGCCCACCTTGCCTATGGATTTTAAAGGACCTGGATTTCACCCCAATTTTTAGAAAGTTAAATTTATGGCCAAAAAAACTTTGCAGACTACAGGAAAACTAGACTGGGAACTCAAAAGCATTAACAGGATCTACAAAACAAATCAAATTCCATTCCCTCCAACCCCCTTCGGATCTCACTTATTGTCATCTATTGCTGAAAGGAAATGTAAAAAGTGATCCAAAGTAGAACTTTACCTGACTAAATCTTAATAAATGTTTAAATAATTTATTTAGGTTAAAAATATATTGACTTATAATAGTTGCAAATATTTTGATTGCTTATTAAAATACGGACATTTTAGCTGTTTTATGGCAATAAAAGGAGCCTAAGACATGTAGGCCTTCAGAATGTATACCGCCCATACAATTTATTTGGGGACAATGAAAAATATTTCCAGGGAATGTTATTGTTTCAGCTGTTCCAAAAGTTAGAGAAGAAAACAGAAAAGATTGTTAGTCTAATGCTAATCTTGGTGTTGATCTCTGCTCATCTGGGTATTTGATTGCAAGTGAGGTGTTTTGGTCTTTTTGTTCCCTTATTGGCTCTTTGATTGTCTCTTTTGACATTAGACCAACAATAAAGATGTAAACAATACTCCAATCAAGCTAACAACCCAATCAAGGAACCACCAAACAACTCCTACCAATGCTGACAGATCAAGCCACCAGGATATAAAATGAGAGCAAACCCCACTAGCACTGATGATATTACTTAGTTTGGTAATGAAACATCTGCAAGAAAACAACCAAGCTCAGAGAGCACCAAGGACCTCTCATTTCAAGCTACAGATATTCTTCTCCAAAGGTCCGAATTTCAAAAAAAGGTTAAACAAAAAAGGTGTTCAAAAAAATTAGGGAAGGAGAAAGACCATACTTACAAATCCAAACTGAAATCTGTCACCAGACCATGAAACATCTTGTCAATGCTGCAATGAACTGAACTGAAGCCATTTTCACTTGGTTGCCACATATTTAGAATAGAAGGAGGGAGCGGGGGTGTAATTCTCAGTTAGCCAAAACAATTCTCTAACATTTTGGTGGGCTGTAAAGCTGGGAGGAGTGCCCGCGTTTTCTAACAATTGGTGAACATGATTAATGACATCTAATTGGGGTGGGATTTGCAACTTGCAATTTCGTAACAAAGGGGAGGGGAATTTAGTCTTGGGTTCACCTTTGTAAGTGCCGTTATTTTGTAACCAAATAAAAATGTTCTTTGAGGAAAAAGTCCTTGCCTTGAAGTTCTTTTAATTGGTCTCATCTACTGGAACCATGGCACATCTGCTCTTTCTGTCCTGAACTCAGCAGAGATTGCATCTGTATTTTCCTATACTTTTTGATATACTCTTAGCCCTAAATTCACCAGTAGCAGTTTGCTAATCACATCAGTTCCAGAAGGCACCAGCAGATGTGAATACACACCAATTTCCACAACAATCCAATATCGAAAGAAAAGCATAATAAAAATATAAATACAAAATGAGAAAACTTAGGACTCCAGTTGCGCCATGGGGAGAGAGTTGATGTTGACTAGTACTAAGAGTGAAGGAGCCATCAGACCTGAGAGCTGTATCTCAAAATCAAGATCTAACCCAGTGATGGCGAACCTTTTAGAGACCGAGTGCCCAAACTGCAACCCAAAACCCACTTATACATCGTTGGGTGCCGGGTGGGTGTGGCCCATTGGGTGGGTATGGCTGCAGTGGTAACGACAGACTGGGTGGGACTAAAAAGTTCAATCAATCCATTCCAACTTTGCAAGATCTTTTTTTTCCCCGCGAGAAGTTGAAATTGACTGATTGATTGAACCTTATTTTTTTGTACACGACGGCGGAGGCCTAAAGCAAAAAGGTTTTATAAAACCCAGCTGAAGGCCTAGGACTGGGGCGATGGCACCACAGAGAAGGCTCTCAGTGCTGCATCTGGCACCCGTGCCATAGATTCGCAACCACTGATCTAACCCAAAGCTATGTCAGATTAAGGGAGTCAAAGGAATCCTTGTCTTCTACACATAAAGAGCATAGGTTGCAGCTTTATAACTCCTTGTCCCTAGGCAGACAATAGATCCTGGGGAAAAAAGGCATTTAGCAACTATTTCTGGCAGCCAGCCAGTATCGCAAGTGTAATCCTGCAGCTTGATAGACAGTTGATTAGCAGAGGACCCTACCTCCATATCTAGGATGCCATTATCCATTCCATAGTTGTAAGAATGAAAGAGTCTGCTAGATGTAAGTAATCTGTTTTTCTCTTGATAACCTGAATTTTAACTTTCATTAGCGACAGCCTGGCTGGTGGAAGAGGCTGCAAAAAGTGCAATGTTAATGCATGTAAACTAATAGGGTTACATAAGTGAGGGACGACTGCTAAATCTATGTGCTTAGAAATATAGTGAAGTAACTTAAAATGAATTTAATAAAGAACTGCTGCAGGGTGGGTGGGAAACAATCAGTGGTGGGATTCAGCAGGTTCATACCAGTTTGGCAGAACTGGTAGCTAATTTTTTGTTGCCCAGGCCCAGAATGGACTTCTGGAAGCAGCATCCATACATAGAACTGGTTGTTCACATATTTGAATCCCACCACTGGAAACAAGGTACCATATTTTTCCATGTATCAGACGCTATTTTTTCCTGCAAACACCCTGTTCAAAAATCAGGTGCGTCTTATACAAGTGCAGTGTCTTATACACAAAAAAATAATGGTAACCTCCACAGCCCAGGGCATGCCTGTGTGGGTTCATTACATGCCACTGCCATGCTGCCTGGTGCAGGTGTCAAGCCCCTGTGGGCTTGCCACTAATGGGAGCGGGGAGGGGGCAAGATCATCAGATGGTGGCATCCAGAGGCAGCGGATGGGACCAGCAGCATGGATGGCAGTGACAGCCCTTTCCCTCCTTCGTACCTGTATGCTGGCCAGGGACCCTGTGGAATGCAGCTGCAAGGCCATCCTGCTTGATAATAGCGACCAACCGAACTTCCAAATTTGCTGGCTCAGCTGATCGGCGCAGAGAAACAGTGGGGAGTTTAAAACCTGCCTTCGCTTCCCTTGCCTTGCTGTCATGCCGGGGCTCATGCTGGTTTGTTTACCAGGATCGGAAGGCTGCTGCTGTGAACTGACTATGCATGCTCATCATGCTGAATGCTGGTTAGGTAGGTGGGGGTGGGGCTGGCCCGGAGGAATTTATTTATTTATTTTATTTATTTTAATTTATATGCCGCCCTTCTCCCGACGGGACTCAGGGCGGCGCACAACATATTTAAAACAAAACATAAATACATTCCCCCCCCGATAAAACCGAATTAAATCAAATTTTAAAGTTGTGTCTCTATCAAATTGCTAAAAAATAAACCCCATATAAAATCCTCCCTAGGTCAGGTCCGCTTGTT
>NW_015386414.1:49536-106890 GCF_001527695.2 Protobothrops mucrosquamatus
CCTCCCCCTGGGCCAACCAGTCGGAGTCCAAGCCTTCTCGGATCCGCGCGACTTTGTCATGCAGATATTGAGCGAAATCCTCGGCCCTCCCCTCCAGGGGGTCCTCCCCCCCCTCAATTGAAGGAGGGAGCGGGTCACCCTGAAGAGGGCGGCCGGGCGACTATCTGATGACGCGATGAGTGAGGAATAGTAGTTAGTCTACTTAGAGTGCTGGGAGGTGGTTGCTCCCAGCACGGACTTTGTTTGCTGTAAGCTTGGAACACGCACACCAGAGCATCTTATGGAAGGGTGCGTCTTATACATGGAAAAAGACGGTAACTAATAATATAACACAAAAACTAGGGAAGCTAAATGAACAGCCTATAACGTTAAAGAGAACTTTACACAGACGATCTGTCTTTTTCAAAAAGAGAGAGAAAGAAACCTGAATGTGCTAGTAAACTTTATAGCTAGTAAACCCAGTAGCATTTGTTATATATAATAACACAGTATGAAATAGTGACACTTTGGAAAAAAAAGATAGAATTATCAGAGATTAGAAGTGACCTACTGAAAAAGAAAATCTCATTGGAGCCAATCCAGAGAAACTGGGCACAGGAGTTTATTATTTCAGTAGCTGTAGTGAAAATTCCCTCTGGGGTGATCTGTGAAACTAGCCACCCCTCTTGGTCTGTGGCAAGAGTCCACCTCCCCCCCCACATACACACACCCCAATCCCCTTCATTGACATGGTAATGTGCTTTGTTGCATTCAAAGACGATTACATCAGAAATGTGTGGCCTCTTGTGGGTTTTCCAAGGCTTATAAAACCTACAAGTTATACAAAAATATTGGCTTCAAAAATTAGTAAGCCATAGAAATGGGTGTTGTTTTAGCCTTGCTTTACTGCAAGGAAGGAAAACTGGCAGCTCAAGATCTCTTGCCAGTCGTTCTAACCCTCTTTCCTTGCTATTTTTTAAAAAAAAAAAATTTGGTGGGCTTGCTTCAGATAAAACTGTCTGTGTTTTTGAAAGATTTTCCTACAGAGGGGACATTTTTCATAGCGTTAGCCTCAAAAGAACTAATTATCTTCCCAATTATGCTGGTGGGACGCCTTTGGCCTCCATGTAATTTGCCTGCCTTTAGTATGGTGAATCAACAGAGGAAATTGGTACAGTTTTAAATACACACACGCACACGCAGAGACACACAGGGCTTCCAGTTTGGTAGACTGGAATTATGCTCTCAGAAAGATGTTGCTGCGTTGTAGTACTGCCCTCCATGATTAAATGAGTTTTATGCTATAAATGCAATGAACGATAATAGGATTCAGTTTAATACAGGTAGCTGTTGCTTCACAACCACAATTAAGACCAGTAACTCTGTCGCTAAGCAATGTGCTTGTTAAATGAGATATCATGTGATCATAACGGACTTATAACCTCACCTCTGCCACAGTTATTAAGTGAATCACTCATGATTGTTAAGCGAGATATCACATGACCACGATTTACGATTTTACTGCTGGCTTCTCCGTTGACTCTGCTTGTTAGAAAGCAGCTGTGAAGTGCACACCTGGTTATCACATGACTGTGGGATGCTGCAATGGTGAAAAGCCCAAATCTCAGTTAGATGACCATGATTGGAGACTGGTCATAAAGTTGGTTTTTCTACTCTGTCTTAAATTCAGATGGTCACTAAACAGGGCAGTTTATTAAGCCAGGTCTTATTTTGCTGTCTCAGTCTTTCTCAGACACTTTGGACCTCAGCTTATATAATAATAGCCCCATCAGTAGGGCTATTATTATTATGAATCATGATGGGTGGGAATCATAAAGTAAAACTATAACATACCTAAAAGATACCAGCTTGGGGAAGGCTCAATACATTATCGGGGCAAGGTCCAAATTGGGCAATCAAGAGTTTTCTTACAAAGAAAACTTGCGTTTCCCATGGTGTAAAATGTCCATTCTCAAAAGGCAATGATGAGATTTTGGGTGAATGATCATGATTTAGTTTTCTGGTACATTTTGCCAGCAGCTATGACTGACATCCTCAAAGGCAGAGCGGATCTCTTTGTAGTGTACTTCTTGGCAGTTCGCAGGCAACTGGACAGGGATCGGCTACTACTGTAGTCTATCTAGATAATGAACCAATCAGGAACCAGCTTTCTTGGAGTTCCGTGACATGGACTAATCAGAGACCAGCTTGCCAGGTTCAGCTACAGAATCCTGTCAGTCCTTGTTCATTTGCCTATGAGCTACAGACAAGCACATTGCAAAGCAGCTCATTATGCCTTTGAAGAAGCCAGCCACTACTGCTTGTGAAACATCAAGACACCAGAAAACTAGACCATGGGTATTCAACCTGAAAGCTCATCATGGTTTAACTGACACTGGCCATGAAAACCTCTTTCTCTCTGAAATATACAATGTGCATGGAGGGTAGAATTGAAATTGATTCGTTTGGTTTCAAGCTAGCTATTCAGACACAAATGGATCTTCACTCATGTTACTAATCTGACCACTGTCCTAACCCCTAGCACTTGTATCCAGAAAATAGACATGTCAATAAAATATAAGTGTATGCAGAGCTAGTAGGAATAGCTGGAAGCAATCAGAACTCCCTCTCCTGTGAACTCCCTTCAGTGAATCTGAAAATTCAGATGCTTGACGTAGGTAAAACGGTCCTTTTTTTTCCCTAGAAAATTTATTCACAGCTATACCCTTTGCTAATTCTCTCTTTGGCATCTTGCCATGCAGGGGTCTTTCCCCCCTTTTTTGGGGGAGGCTGGGGTATGCTCCAGGCTCCAGGTGGAGCCAGGGAGTCTCTGAACATGGATGGCACTAAAACATTACATCAGTGAGAGCTTAGCTAATTGTGCTTGGCTCCAGTGGATTCACTTGGACAAGATTTGAAGGCCCTTTTCACAGAGGCCTACAGGATACTACCCTTTGCTCTCCTTCCTGGAAATCAAGGTGAAATTTTCCAAGACATTTGATTAATTGAATATTAAATGAGGTGATAATTTTCCCAAATAGTGGGAACTGCAATTCACAAGGCCACAGCCCAGGAGGTACTGATAAAACTTTGTTGATCTAGGGTTATTGACACTGTTTATCAGTAGAAGATAAAAGTCTCATTGCAAACTCACTTGTTCCCAGCATGTTTTCTATATGTGATCCTGACATTTGTTTAAACCTGGAAAACACATTTTTAAAACTCTTGGATGTGAAATGCTTTGATCTTATATTTCTAAGGCCCGTTGGAAGAAATACACTATGTTTGACATTTCTGATGGACAAGACAAAAATAATGACCACTAGTGGTATAATAAAAGAATAACAGAATAACAGTTGGAAAGAACCTTGGAGGTCTTCTAATGCAACCTCCTGCTTGAGCAGGAGACCATATATCATTCCAGACAAATGTCCAGTCTCCTCTTAAAAAGCCTCCAGTGATGGAGCACCCACAACTTCTGAAGGTAACTGGTTTCACTGGTTAATTATTCTCACTCAGCTCTAGGTTGGTTCTCTCCTTGATTAGTTTCCATCCATTGCTTCTTAGCCTGCCTTGGAGGATGACCCCCCTCTTCTTTATGGTAGCCTTTCAAATATTGGAAGACTGCTAGTAATTAGGTAGATATTAATCAGTAAAAAGGAGTGGGTTTTTTTTCTGTCTTCCAGTTAAGTGGGTCAGAAGGCAGAAGGCAACATGCTGGTAGGAGAGAAGTTTTTCTCCCATTGCAATAACTGGCACCATCACATTAGCCCACACACATGATTAATTGCCCTATCATTCAAAGAAATGGGTCTTTTCATTCTGGCCACTCACAATATTATTAGTATGAGCTACTGATTTCCCAGAGCCAATTATTGTATGATTCAAATGTTGCATCTGCCCACGTAAGTGTGGAGATGCATAAATAAGGGGTTAGCAATCAAATAAAAGACCTTCAATGGGTTTTTTTTTAATTCCTCCAATATGTCATATATGTACATAAGGCTCCTGGCACTAAAAAGAGCAGCTTTAAACAAGCAGTGGGCTGAAATTTTGGAAAAGGGTGTAGTGGGAAAGTCATCATAACAAAAACATATGTCAAGAGTTTTGTTTTAGGCTGAAAGTAGCATGAAGTCTGCTGGGGAGCAAACAGAGAGGCTAAGGGGTTACTTTTCAAAAGCCTGAGGATTGGGAAAGGAAAGGAGAAAAAAATGTTTCTGCTGAAGATGCTACAATAGACAGAAAGGAATTTGTTGTTATGGTTGGCAGGATTGCTGATGTGCAGAAAAGCAGAATCCTCGCTGAGGCTGGAAGCAGGGGGAGGAAGGAGTTATCTTTGAAGTTAAATAATGGGGAATTGAGCTGTGGTAGGGCTGACTGGTGGGGGAAGACCCAGGGAGATGATGAAGGATCACAGGATCTTCAGGCAGGATGAAAAGCAACACAAACCATGGTTAGTGGCAAGTATTTTGAAAATGGAAATAGTCACCTGTATGAATCAAGGTTGTGAGACATTCTGCATATACATCCATATGCAAATTCACATAAGGCTTGGGACATACATTTTAACGATGCCTCCTTATACATCTATAAATAAGCTCCCCCTTGGGTTGAACTCAACTCTTGGTGAATTCATGCAGTTTTCTTGGACAATAGGGTGGCTGAGTAGGGAGGTCTTCTAAGGGAAGGCGTGCGAGTGCTACATGCATGTGTGGCTGTGTTCTGAATAGGATGGGAGAGGAGACCTCTGCCCATCTAACAGTATAGCAGGAAGAGGGAGGGAAATTAAGGGTAATTGAAGAGGTAAAGGGACACCCTCATAAAGCTGGGACCCAATATAGCTGAGGTATTAGTATTCCTCTTTTCTTCCTCTTTTCTCCTCCATTGCTCAAGCTTAAAGTAGAGCAGGATTACCTGAGCCATCTCAGAAACCTTTGTAGCACACTCTCTCTCTCTCTCTCTCTCTCTCTCTCTCTCTCTCTCTCTCTCTCTCTCTCTCTCTCTCTCTCTCTCTCTCTCCATCCATCAATCTATCCATCCCTCCCTCCCTCCATTGTATCTAACAACCATCCATCCTATCTAACATCCATCATCCATCCATCTATCCATCCATCTAACCTATCTGTCTGTCTGTCTGTTTATCTATCTAATATAGAAAATGTCCATCTCCCTCATAGAGTGACTCTAGGCTCCAATAACTTCCACAATATCATCAATAATACCGAGCTATACAGACTGCATATAATATGCAGATTCAATTCATACCAAGCCCTCTATGCTGTCTAAGGCACAGAAACAATTTAAGATGGGATGGCAGGATTGTGGATATATATCGCCATGTATGGCATCAATTTCCATTAAAGAGCAGAGCCTGCCTGTACACAGATACTATAGAATGCTATTGTCCTTGCAATTTCTTCTCTGTCTACTTCCTCTGAAAAACAGAAATAAGAAACATTTCCCTATCATCAGCCTTTCCAAATCCCAATTCTTCTGATTTAACTTTAAAATGCAGTCAGGTCAGCTTTGACTGTTTGTGGACATTGTCATGATATGAGCTGAGCCATGTTTACATTTGAGAATCTTTAGAATCTTTATCAAAATCTGAGAGTCGATTAATGATTGTTTGCCTATCCTAAAAGCTGGATTATCAACCAGTCTGTGATTCCTTGCTGGACAGTAATGCCTCTTCCTACTCCTCAAATTTGTGTCGAAATATAAATATCTTCCACTTTTGTAAAACACAAATGGAAGATTACATTGTTAATATTTCAGCGCTTACCACGGTGGCACACGTCCATTACCTCAGCCTTTTAGTTCTTAGCCTTTAGTTTTTTCTTAAAATCTTCTTCACTGTAAATCATCCCATATCTGGTTATTGTGGGAATGATCACCAATTCAGATACTGGCTCCAGAGGAAGTTAGAATTTTAAGAATGGGAATCAAAATATATTATGATTCTTACGGTAGGTAGGGGTCTGGAGCATTGAAAGGTGATTTCTGCCCTTAGGTTATAAAATGGAGAAATTGGGCCTTCAGCCACCATAAGCACAAGTTCCTCTTCTCATTTTTCCCCGTCTCTCTTATTTATTAACCTTTCTTGGATTCTATTTATGTTACTCCTAATTCCAACCTATTTGTCAAATCTCACCTAAAGCTGAAAGAAAAAACTCCCCTCTAGAGGCAGTTTAGGAATTGCCTCTCCTCTCTTTCAAATTTTGTCAGAGAGAATTTCAGACGAGCTGCTTGATGAAAACCAGCCCATGAACTACAATTAGTTGAGTCTGCTGAGTGACATCACCTAAAGGCATTGGGGTGTAAATATTCCCACTTGGCAAATGCACAATCCTTCTTATTCCTGCAAAATGCATCAGTCTCATGCAGGGTCCTATGCGCAACCATCACATTTGCTATGGTGCAAACACATGATTTGCAAATATCTTCTGCATCATAATTATACAAAACAAATGGATTTTTTCCACTTTTTGAACACGTAAGCATACACAAACACATGTAAACATGTATCTTTCCTTTTTTTCTAGAAAAAAAATAGGTAAATATCTGAAGGGACAAGAGGTTTTCAGCTATTTTCTGAGGAATTTATCCCTTCCTCCCAAGCTACATCAGAATCAGAACCGTCAATTGTCATCAAGATGTTTCATAGGATGCATTGAATATGCACTATTATCTTTATAACAGAAATGTCATAGTAAGATGATTATAATAATGCATTGGCCAAAAAGAATTTGTGTCATAATTCAAAAAACCTGAACCTGAAGTAAATTTCAATTGCTAGAATAAGATTTCTTATTATAGGAGCCCTGTTCAAGTGTTCTTTACCCCACTCCCCATTAATTTTCCTCAAATAATGTTAGCTTATTTTGCTAATTTATTGCAACTTTCTACAGGAGGAAAGCCATTGCAAGTACTGTATGCCTGAATACATGTTGACTTCTATTCAAATTAGGTCCCTGAATTATGACACATGAAAATTATCAAATGCAGTTCCATTCTGCAGGAGAAATATAAGAATTCTTAGTGAGATAAGGATTTCATTTCTCAGTTTACTTATGACTTTTAACTCTTCTTTAAAAATCAAAATGGTTTATAATGGATGAGACCACTAACCATACCATTTAAACTATTGTTTTTAATGCCCATCTGTTTATAACATGGATTTTTTAATTTTTTTATAAAAGGCTTGATTGGATGAATCAGTCAAAAGAGCCTCTTTTTTAAATAATGTTTTCTTTTTATTTATGAAGACATTTGTGAATTTGGCACATTCATAACAGGTAGAAATTGACCCACCTGCATCAGTCAAATTTAGATGGTGCTTTTATTCCAAGCACAAAGTATATTGAATATGCTTATTGCATAGATGTTAAACAAGAATAGTCTACCCAAAGGAAGAGATGGCAAGTTAAATTCAGTACTACAGACAAACCTGAAAGGTTACACATGGGTTGAAACCTGATCTGATTCTAGAATCTAAACAGATCTTTTAATATACCTTGATAATGTTTCCTTAACAGCAATTTCCTGTGGGGCAACTAAAAAGTTGTCATTCTCTTTTATCTCTGTTTCTTCATCTCCCCTCCCTTAATCAGGGATAATCCATTTAGTTAGAAGTTCTTCAAAGGGGTGGAGGCCCCACAACCCATTGTTCTAGAGAGGGAGCTTTGATGTCTACTGTGATGCTTATTTCCCCTCCCTTCATGTCCATCCCAATTCACCATTCAGTGAAAAGATATGAGTTATTTGTACGTACGAATCTTCCAGAATTTAAAATGTTACAATTTTTCAATACTTACAGTTTCTTGATTACAGGAAAAAAATTATCTCCTGTACATATACAAAAGCAAGCAACTAATATATCAGCAGACATCTGCCTCTGTGTCCATATGACAAGACAGAAAAAGATGTATAAAACTCCTCGTTTGTAACATTATTCTCCAGGAAAATTTATTTTTATACATCTGTTTGTCTTAGCTAATACTTTGTATATTCCATTGTTAAAATCTTCACTGAAAATAAGAATTTCCTTCATGACTAAAGGACAGGAATATGGTACTATTATTGATAAACTCAGGAAAGACTGTTAATACTCCAAGGAACTTGAACTTCTGGAATTCTGATATTTGTTCAAGTATGTAAGGCAGTGTTTCTCAACCATCGCAACTTTAAGATATGCACACTTCAACGCCCAGAATTTCCTACCACATCCAAGTTGGCTATGGAATTCTGGGAGCTGAAGCCCACACGTTATTTTATTTTTTATTTATTTAGAAAATCTATATGGCTGCCTACTTGCTCACAGCTACTCTAGACAGTTTAAAAGGAATGAAAACACAATATAAAAGAAATAAAAATAAAAATAAAAAACAAAATACCCCCCCCCACATACACGACAACATACAATCGTAACCATCTTAAAGTTGGCAAGGTTGAGAAACATTGGTGTAAGGAAAAAATCAGTGAAAATCAGAATTATAATCCTGGTGTGGCTGTTTTCTTGCAAAGAAGCAACTACTTCTATGGATTGCAATAACACAAATAACAAATTCAAACAACAGTATAATGAGAAAACCTGCTAGATTCGTTTTTTGCTATTTTTGCCTCTTTTATGAAGAGACCTATAATTTTAGTAATATCAGTTCAAGAGAAGAAATGTCTTGAACTGAAGAAATGTCATGATTCTAAAAAGTTGAATTTCAATTAACTAAAGTTTCTCAATTGTGCATCAAATACAGCTCAAAAGTGGAATTTGGAGTGCTTGATTATTGTACAGAAGGCACTGACCTGAATTTTTAAAGCTAAGGCAATTTCCTGGTATTACAGTAAGAGTGCCGAAGTATTTTATGCAGGAAAAAAAAATATGTGTGATTTGTTGAAACTTGATGTAGTGAATGTAGTACTAATGGAATGAAGAAAAGTAAAAGTGGACCTAGGCTTTATAGAGGAAAATCAAATAAGACTTGTTACACCAAATCAAACACTAAAGACAACATTCCCTTTCCCTCACCTATGGAGGGGAGCTCAGTATAGAACATTTTGTCCCTTGGATTAAGAAATGAAATAGTGAGAGTTACTGACAACTTTTTGGAAAATATGGCATGCTGTTTTTGAAGATATCCCTCAGCAAATTCAAGTTTTGAGTGTGTATGAATGTGCACAAAGCCAGTCATGAGCTTTGCCATTTCAGGAGCCCCCTTCTAATATGTGCCATCCACTGCAATAGAATTTGTGGATGTCCTTGAGGGACAAGGGGAAAAGATCCTGCCCAGGAAACCATCAGACAAGAGAAGGAACAGTTTGCAAGATTGATGTCAGCTCTCCTGGGTAAACCAGACAGGAAACATGGCTAGATGGATTAATTCTACTTTATTGTAAGGTCACATTAACAGCATTTCTTCTCGCCAGTAAGCATCTGATCCTTGAGGGGAGAGAGGTCCTTCCTAAGTTTCCTCCTCTGATCCTTAAGCCCTTGGGGGTTCCCCCTTCTCCTGTCTCTTCATCTCCCAAGGTCATCCACACATTCCATTATATTCACCAATAGTGAGAAATCTACTCATTTAATTAAAAAAATAATATTAATATTTCTTAAAGACAAATGCGTCAGGATTTGGATATTATGCTGCACTATCTTAATACGAGAACAGGTTCTGCTCAAAGTTCATCTGTGTTTCTAATGCTTAGCCATAATGTTTCTCTTTTCTCACCTATGCTTTTATTTATTTTTTACTACTGTCACTTATAGTAAGCCTTTTTAAAATACTAGAGGATTTTCTGAAGAGATTACTTAGATCTCAGCAATTAAAGTGTTATAAATCATTCTGATATTGCTTAAAATTCTTAGGCTAAGAATATGTCTGTGGTCTGACATATACGTACATAACTCTATCATGAGCTAAATATGAAGAGAATTATAGGCAGAGGAAGAGCCAAGATACCCAACTTTTTGTTCCCTTTCTGCAAGGAATCTTTTGTTCCCTTTCTGCAAGGAATCTTGCTTGCAGAAAGATTCTTGAATCTTCCCATATAATTTGAAGGGTATTTGAGTCTTTGTAGTGCAGCACCCTGCTCAGTGTAGGGTTTATTGTTAAAGTCTCCCTCATATATTTCTGCCCATATATTTCTGCTTAAAAAAGTTTCTGAGAGAGAATCTGTCATCTTCAAAGCATTTTGTCCCACAGTTTTCAGCATTAGGAAATGCCTTCTATTGTCTAGTTGAAATTTGCTTTCTTATATTTTCATTCCCTCTGGAATAACTGTCTTCTTGCCTTGGGAAAGTTCCACATATTTTAAGCCCACTTATCTTAATCTGCTCCTTTCTGAGAGAAACTTACTTAGACTATTCTAACTATGCCTCCTATGACATGATTCCAACCCTCCACCATTCTGGTCTCTAAATACTTCTAGATTGTCAAAATCTTTCTTAGAATATGATACTGAACTGACGAAACTTCTTAGGTGAGAAGTGAAATGTCTTCAAAGAAAAAAACCCAAGAAAGTCCAGTTGCCTTTTGGGGAAAAAAAGGGACAGAATTGGAGACAATAGTCTATATATTATATAATACAAATTCATGATAATCTGTAACATAAATCAAAATATATAGCAGTCTCACAAATCCCTAGCTTGGTAAATAATTCCCAGATCGCCAACCAAAATTTCAGAGGTTGTGTCTTCTTCTTCTTACCTGTCTTTCAGTCAGTCAATGAAAACTGATTTGGGAAGGAGTGAATAATGAAAGTCAAAAAGCAAAATGCAATTAGTCTCCTCCACATCTTAAAAGAACACATAGTAAAGCATTTTTCTGTTCCTGATTGTTCTTCGGAATCTGACAACTCCAGATACCTCTGTCCATTTAATTTATGTGAATTAACAGGTCATGTTTGATTGATAGATTAGGTTTTCCTTTATTAATTATAATGTCTGAACAACAATCCCTATAAACAAGGATAGAAGTCATCATTGTCTATACCACATCATCTATACCACACCATCGACACTGGAAGTTCACTTCTGTTATATAGTTGGTTATAGATAAAATTCAGGAAAATATAGTATACATTAAGTAGAAGTGATAATTACCAGGTGGATGCATTTCATATTCTACAGAATTCTTTATCAGGATTTTGATCAAGTTGGCTATGCACAGACATGGCTAAGGCTGCACTGATTATTGGCTGATTGCCACCACTGGAGCAAAAATAGGTGATTATGTTCTATTTTGGTTATTGAAGAGTTATCATTTATTGATTTTTTGAATAACATGCAATAAAGCTTAGCAACTATCTTACCTTCCAATTGTTAGCAGCAATAGTTTATAGAGAAAGATGGCCCGTCTGTTCTTATGGAGATGCTGGCAGATATAGAAATTTTAAAGCCACCATTTTAATTTTACATTTTAAAGCTACTCTAACTAAAATGGCTGAGAACTGAGTATCTCAACTGAAGACCTCTAAGACATCCAACAGTGAATTAAGGAACACTAGTACCGCTAAGATTTTTCAGACCAAAATATTGTTCTTTGAATCTCAAATGTACGCATGATTGGACTTTCAGTACAAGCAGATCAATGCCTTCTTGTTTTATTTACAGATGTAGCATTTGAAGACCAGGGTCTAGATTTCCTATGTGTGTTTGGAATAAGATACATATGATCAAGGTGAATTTAATTTTAAATGCAGTATGTTTTCAAATTATTTGAAGTGAATTTATATATTGTTAAATAACTTGGCCAGGCAAGAATAACCTTCAAGATTTTCATTTATAATAGTGGATTTAAATTTCTAAAGTTACAGACTTATTTGGTCATTTATTTTAAATGCAACGCTCGTTAGAACAACAAATTTAGAATTCAGATCCTCATTAATCTTAATTTGAAACCAATTATTTAATCCTACTGAAAGAATTGGAAACCTTCCTTGTTCAAAGGTCACTTGCAATATTTGCATACATATGGAAAAATGAGTGGCAGGCCTAATTTTGCTCCTTTTCTTCATGGTAGTTCATTTTCATGGCTATTTAAAAATAGCCAAAAAAATCAATTTTTGCAGAGTACATTGTGCTTTCATAATATTTTTACTTTGAACAACACAGTTTCAACAAACTAATTTTTAAAACTATTTTTTCTTTCTTTCTTGAGAGCTAGCATACTAAATTACCTGGGTCCTGACTCATGTGGAACCAAAGTGGGTTTTTTTACCACAAGCACTAGCACTGAAAGCCAATTTTTGAATATGAAAAACTGTAGGAAAGTTGATATTAGAGCAATGTTTATGAGGGAGGCAGCATATGCTCTGAATTGATTGTGCCTGGATGTGGATATAGATAATAAAGA
Source organism: Protobothrops mucrosquamatus (assembly GCF_001527695.2). Classification (NCBI taxonomy): domain Eukaryota; kingdom Metazoa; phylum Chordata; class Lepidosauria; order Squamata; family Viperidae; genus Protobothrops; species Protobothrops mucrosquamatus. The sequence continues at coordinate 61,863 of NW_015386414.1, forward strand.
ATCATTAAGTATTTTAAAAATTGCACTCTAATTCCTGGTTTTAAGAACCCTCTTCAGATGCATTTCGTACATAAGTTTCTCAGAACCCCCTTTTTTTTCCAGGTTCACTATCCAGGAAATATGATACAAATGGATGAACTATTACAAGCCAAAATATTTCAGCTTGATTCTTTCTTGTCTCTTTGTTCCTTTGCTTTTCAACTTTGCCATTACAACATAACTAGCACATAGATGATGGTTCCCTCTTTTGACTCACCTTCTAAAGCTCTAGTGTCCATTCCTATGATGTTATGTTTTAATCTTTGCATCCCTCTCTCTAGCTATAAAAACGATCTGATCAGCAATTCCAAACCTGATTCTCCCTGAGGTGACAATTTTTCAAATCTCAAAGTTCCAGGTTGAGGAAAGCTGTCTGAAATTTGAGTAACAGACTGGTAAGTCTATGTGTGTTTACCTTTTTTCCTTGGGCCCCTGATCTCCAAAAGGTCTATTGTCACTTATTTGAGGCCAGCTGTGAAATGTGGTGAATTAGAAGCCCATGCTATAATGTGTAAAGTTGTAACAGGTCAGACCACTTGGAAATCAATTACTGGCAAAGCACAAGTTATAAGATAAAAATTGATAGCAAGAATGCCACAATGTGAAGTTGTAGTGGTAGTGTTGGGGGAATTTTGGCAGTCTCAATCCACAAATCTCTTCCGTAGAACTCTTTCTTCTTCAGTTATAATTTTATATTACTGTTAAACCAGCTTTCACCAGCTGAAACTTCAATAATCCAACCTCTTTTTCATCAAATCTCAAGGTTGCTCATTTTGAATTGACAGAAAGGTGCCTTTAAAAAAAAATGGTTATACTTTTCCCCCCTCTCATTACTCAGTGTGATGACCCAAAGTCAAGAGACATATGACTACAGCCACCATTTTTGTTCAGATAAATTCTAATGTCATTGACAGTTAAAAAAGCAGAAATTCACTTGGAAACATATGTTTTCTTCACGAAAGCTGAGATAATGTTCTCCAGCTGCACTTCTGATACTCAAGCACCTATTAAAGAAACTAACAGCAACAGTTGTGTCCAAATGAAAATCTATCAACTTATTTGCTCTCTAATAGCAAATTCAAGTGTGTGCTAATACGATCAGATGAAAACAAAGCTAATGAAAAAGAAAAGAAAAGTATCATGATCATCAGATTAACCCCTGATTGGCCAGAGTTGGTAAAAAGAATCTGAAGGTGGCAATAAATACATAAATGCAACATGTTGGTGCAAGTGATACCAGTTATAGCTTTGATACTCGCTTTGCTTTATTACCTGCGATTTATATATTTTTGGTTGGAACACAGATCAGTAAGGTTGAATTAGTCAGCCATGGAACTCACATAGGATCATCCAAAGCCATCGGGGAATTGCTCTGAGATGAAATGTAGGTAACCATCTTGGTTTCCCAAAAGGGGAAGTCATAAATGTAATTGACAAACAATAAAATGTCCTTTTAATGTAAACCAGGGGTGTCAAACTGACGGCCCGCGGGCCGGATGTGTCATGGTGAAACCACGCCCACCCCATTGCCGGCAATGGAAAAAAAGTTGCGATACATTGCGACATGTCACGTGACATTGCGAGTTCGATGTAGACTATAGAAACGTATATATTAAATGCATGTTCATTGTCAGCCCTTGAGTAGTGTGCATCATTCTGCCATGTTATGTCCCGCTTTAAGAGAAGAATTAAACCTGAAATCCTACAGAGAAAACACTCTATATGAATTTCTCCATCCATCCATTGCCCTTATTAAAATATTGCAACAACAGTAATAAACCATCTCTAAACATTTCCTGCCTGTTCAAACAACTTTTTTGCCATTAAAAGCTTGTAGCCATTTGCACGGCTCAAGGGTCTATAACTGTGCACCTTTGTCCCACTTGGAAGTTCATGTTCTGTTTCAGATGGCTGGCTGAACATCTCATTTTTCTGGTCATTGACTGCAATCAAGAAATGCATTCACTGGCTGAATATCTGCAGAAATATTGACTGAGCTACTTGAACATTTAGCTGCATTAACCTATGTATATGTTTCAGCAATTCCACTGAGTTCAGAAAAGCTTACTCCATGTCAGCATGTGTAGAATTACACCCTGAAGATCAAAATAAAATTGAGCAAAATCAAAATGCTCTAATACAGTCATTATTAATGTCAAGTCTAGGAACTGGGTGTTCTTGAAGAGGAATGTCTTAACTTGTGACTTCTTTGTTTCATTATCCGTGTGCCAGTAACTTCTTTGTATCTTTTTTTTTTTTTTGCAGAGGTATACACACACACACACACACACACACACACACACATATGGAAAAGCAGTGTTCCTATAAATATGTACTAAGGCCAAAAGAACATTTTATGGGCTGTTTACCCTTGTGCCTTCCACAAGTTGCCAATATGATTGTTGTCCAGAGACATAAAGTTAGGTAATAAGATTTCATACTTTTACCAATGCATTGGTAAAATGCCTTTTTTCTCTTTAGTCATGTTGTCAGTAAAAGAAGGAAAAGTCATATTGGAAGATTAAGAAACCGCTTGCAGGCATTCCTCAGAAGTGTGCAAGGGCAGATTCAGATCTTGTGTTGCATTGCATAAGGGTCTTCTTTCTTCCCTGGCCTCTGTACAAGAGGAGCATGTCTAAAAGCAGACCCTGATTGCACAACATTGCAGAATTTATAGAAGATCATTTGGTAGGTTTCCGCTGTGCAGATGCCCGTTCACAGGTTTCTCACAGAAACGTCTTCAAAGAAAAAGCGGGGAGAGCTATACACATCTGTGTCTACACACAGACCTGTCTCGCTGCCTTGACTTCACAAAGGAAAGGTACAATTTAGTATTATAAAAATAAAGGGAAACCATATGCACCAAGTGAGAATTTTGTTCAGGATAGCTTGCCAAAGTGACAATTTTGGTCAGGAAAACTTGCCAAGGTCCTCAAATGTCTTCATTAAAAGCAAAACTTACCGAATGTGGAATAAACACAAGCTGACATGTTTGTTCACCTGGTCAAGGGGCGGTTTGTCCCTCTCTTAAAACATTTATTATTGCTTATATCTTGAAGGGATTGAGATCCTGGTCATAAACATACATAACAAATATTTTAATTGTGAACTGTTCCAGTGTCACATATATAAGATGGATGGCCTATAAACTACCTACCTGGCTAACAAACTAAATATGGTATATTCAGACATATTTATAATCCTAAATTGGGTTTATTATTCTCTGTGTGTGAGAGACAGAAAGGGGGGGGGAAATCATCTGGTGAGTTTCTGTGGCTGAAGATGGACTAGAATCACAATCTCTCCAATCCTAATCCAGCACCCTAAAAACTAAACCACACCAGCTCTTAACTGCCAATCACAAAGCTAGAAGATTGTTTTGGCATACTTCTTGCTGTTCAACAATTCTTTCAACTTCCCGATTGGAATATCAGAGTGGAAGCCTATCAGCTATCAAAAGTTATATAATCATAATCAGGTTTGTAAAACAATTATCCTCCTGGGTATGGTGATTCTTCATAATATAGATTACACTGAGCACCTTATGGAATTTCATTTTACCTGCCTTGTGCTTGACCTTCGGTTTTAGTTACTCTATAAGACTGACAATTATGGAAATGAGTCATTGGCCACTTATGACAAAACAGCTTCATTAACTTCCTTCAAGTCACAACAGTGAAAACAGCCTTTTTATCATGCTTTTAGAGTTATAGCGTTTTTACACTGACTAGTAAATTAACGTTTGAGAAAAAGAAATCACAGGAAACAGATTTTTCTCAAATCAACTAAAAAGGATTAAAATTAATAGAGACACATTTACAAGTCTATTTGTGTAATCTGAAAAGTCTTTTTTCTGCCTGTGTTTCCATTTGGGGATGTACAATTATATAGTATTTGTCATTCAGGCAATAATTTTTTGAACCAATTCTGCTCATAACACCAATCCTGGGAAAAATGATTATAACTCATCCTGACACTGTTTCCGCGAATGTGTGTAGTTACTGTGAAGTTACATGCAGAACTTCATGAAATCCAGAAACTCACTGTACGAGTATCAGCTTCAGGACTGAAAATTGGCTTTAAAAAAATAATAATATGCAAACTTATTTTTCCCAAGCAATGAACAGATTCAAAGACAGATAATCAGTCCAATGTATATAAGAATATTGAATATAAGAAAACTGTTTTGTCCATTTTCACAAGGGTAGAAGATTCTTCCAACAATATTCTCTCTCTCTAATAATTATAAAGTTCCTGTCTATATAGAATAAGAATAGTCTTATTTAAAAGCAATTGGAGCAATTATTTATACAAAATGAGCAAATGTATAGGATGCATCCAAGCATGAGATCAATTCCTATGGTCCTTTGGTTTTCTTCAGATAGTAACTGAAAGCAAATTAAACATCTAATACGGTACCAAAAATTAATTCATTTCAGAAAGTTTAGATGAGAGCAACTTCATTGTGGAAATAAGAAAAATGCTAAAGGGGAAAATATTTTGACAACATATCATAATCAAATTCAACTATATTGAACTATAAAGATTTCCGATGTCGTGGGCACCCAGTTGTTTTAATAACAACACATTCATGCCAGTTTAAATATGTTTATCTCTCTCCAGTCATTACTCTGAGCTAAATCTGAAATTAAGACACTTTTCCCATTGATGAGGATAGCCAGTAAACACCTAGGGTGTTTTCCTTGGCCGTATTTGTGACCAATTGTGATATGACAACAATATTTCCATTGGCATGGTTGCTCAGTCAGCCACATGGAAAATTTGACTCATTAATGTGAAAGAAAGAAAAGCAGTTACTGATATTAAAACAGGCAGCTTTTCAATGCTAAGGCTAGCTCCCAATCAATGGAAATACATATTTAGCTGAGTTGGGGAGAATGTCTCCTGCCAGAAGGCTCAGTCTCAATGTTCTTTTCCTTGCCCTTAGTCAATAAACAGTTCAAGATTTTCTGGACTCAGAAAATGACCTTCAGTGCCAAGTACTATGGGTATATTAAAACCATACCTACAACAATAGCTCTCCACAAAGGAGCACAACTAACTAATTATCCTCTTGTTCTACTGAGCATTTAAACAGAGAAGTTAAAAAGCGGAAGATCTACAAAACTCCTAATTAAGGAAATAACTGATATAGGGCATTGTAGAGACTCTAGAAAGATGCAAAGAAGAGCAATGAAGACGATTAGGGGACTGGAGGCTAAACCATGCAAAGAACATTTGGAGGAATTGGGTATGTCTAGTTTAATGAAAAGAAGGACAAGGGGTGACATGACAGCAGTGCTGCAATATCTCAGGGGCTGCCACAAGGAAGAGGGAGTCAAGCTATTCTCCAAAGCGCCTGAAGGCAGGACAAGAAGCAACGGATGGAAACTAATCAAGGAGAGAAGAAACCTAGAAGTAAGGAGAAATTTCCTGACAGAATAATTAATCAGTGGAACAATTTGCCTGCAGACGTTGTGTGGAGGTTTTTAAGAAGAGATTGGATACCCATTTGTCTGAAATGGTATAGGGTCTCCTGCTAGAGCAGGGGGTTGGACTGGAAGGCCTCCAGGGTCCCTTCAAACTCTGTTATTCTGTTATTGATGAAATTCTACGCAGTTACCCTGCACTCCATTCAGAGTGACATACCTGAAATACCTCTGCAATAAGATTTGAATGTGGGGCTTAGTGCACTGGATTGAGATGAGTGAGTTATTATCTGTCATTTATCTGGCACTTAAAGGGGAGAAGAAAAGAAAAGAAAAGGTCAGAATAAAGCTGGGCATGACGCAGCTGCAATTTTGCCCAATTGATTTTGTATTCATTCCATTCCTTTCCGACTTTGATATGTACCGTCACCTACATCCATCCGTAGGTATCCAAATTAGACAGTTTGACAACTGGGGGAATTGAATCTGAAGGCTATTTCATACAACTGACTCCCATGCAGTGAAGGTGCATTCATATTCATTATACAATGTAGCATCCAAGGGCTCAAAGACTGTTCTAGATTGCTGTTCATAATAGAGAGGAGAGGGAAATATCCTGGCTGATTTACTTATCAATTTCCCACTTATTTGAAGGGTTTATAGTTCAAGGTTCTATCAACAGATGCTGTTCAAGGTGGGGGGAAAAAATAAAAGAACTGTAATTACAACATATCTGTGTGTCCTTCTTCTGGGCTAGAGATAAGAGTCCTTGAAGAAGATAGTGACTTGCTTCTGCAAAATATGTGTTAAAGATATCTCACAGATAATGGCTAAAAATGGTGCCAAAAATTATTCTGCATATTTTGAAAATTATCTTCCATTTATATGGGGCAGGAAATTTGTTTTGTTTTCCAAAGGAGGACAAATTAGAGAAATACTCATTGGAATGAGGCCATAAGTTTCTTATGCTTCCACAGGAAAGGGCTTGAGGACTTGTGCTAAAATGTTTCAATTGCACAGTGATCTCTTCTCCTTGGTTTCTCCCTGACTTTAGGAGACAACCCTTCCCATGGATTTTGGGGGACAACGTGGGACAAGTAATGTACCAATTAAAAAAAAGAAGAAGAATATGAATAGTACCTTCCACCATCTTGAAAACTAGGTTACAGAATAAATAAATTTTAAAGCAACCCAAGAATGAGGGCTTTTTAAAAATAAAGCTCTTGAGCTTCAATGAAAGCTCTCAACCATCAACAATACATGGAATCAGGGACACAGGGACTTTTAATTGCACCCGTTCTTATAGAAAGCAATTTTGTACACTGTACACAGGACTACACTCACTCTTCATTCTGGGGTGGTCATGATGGTGGGGTGGTATTTTCGATGACATCCCTTTGGCAAATTAAATTTCTGTTCTCTGTTCAGTTTCTAAACTTTTGACTGACAGCAAAACATCTGACCATCTTAGAACTGATTAAGAAAAATCAAACCTGAAAAGGAAGATGGTCAGAGGTCAAGATTATGGAGCCCAGAAAAAAAAAACCAAAAGATTTCAAGTTGTCTACTGGTATTTTTTATTTTTTTTTGTACTTTATATATTAAACTGAACTTGGGATCTTTTTTGCTTTACAGATTAAAGTGATTTTGGCTCAGCTGAGACACCACTGGTCTCAGTGAGTATCTCAGTAATGCAACCCACAATGTTTATTATTAAGGAATATATTCCCATATTGACATCCTTTAAAATCTGTTGAAGGGGAGTTGGTTATCAAAGGTATATGTTTCAAAGATTGTTTAAATAGGATACAATTTCCTAATCATTTATTCTTTTTCTTCTTTTTTTAATGTAAAAAGAATCTGAGTTCACCATAGTTCTAAGTGAATATAAATCAGACTCACTAATTCTAAGTGAATGTAAGTGAATATAAATCACCTAGTCGCATTCTTTCATTCATTCATTCATTCATTCATTCATTCATTCATTCATTCATTCATTCATTCATTCATTCATTGTGTTAACTAAACCAGAACAGGATTTTAAAAGCTGAAAAATGAGGTGCTATTTACAATAGATTGCTGGTCTAGCTAGAACACAAAGAAATCTGCATATGTTGTCATGTAGGCCAACACCACGTTGAAGAAACATAGTTACCTTCATTTTTGTAGGTTTCTTCATTGCACAAGCAAAAAATTGTTGTATGTAAGAACTACCCAATTCAGTGGTTCATTTTTGATGTAAAAATTCTAACATGTATCTGGAGCTCCTGCACATCTATCAGATTTCACGTTCACATTTATGCTGCCTGAGCAATTTATTTCAAAAGAATAAGTACTGTATGTGCGCATATTTTTTTCTTCCAAAAATTACATGTAAGCGTAAAACTACTACATATATTATAATGCAAGTAATTTGGGGGTGGGGGGGGTTGTTCTAGTGATGGTGTGGTAGCAGCAGTGGAGTCAAGGGAGACTGGCAGCCAAGGGAAAGGAGAACGGAGAAAGAGAGAAACAGTGGCATGAAAGGCTATAAGTGTGGAGGTATGAGAAGAAAGGCAATGCAGTGAAAAAAAGGAAACAAGCAGCAGAGGGAATGGCTGAAAGAAGTAAGCACTGAAGTTAGAGTATATTGAAGATGGGGGGAAAGTGGAGAATCCAACAATATATATATAGAAGAGAACATTGCAGGCAGATGAGGAATATGGCAGAAGGAACCAAATCTCACCAAGCTTTAGGCTGAACTTCTGGTTAAGAAGTAAGGCCTAAGGTCACCTAATGATTGAAGGATGGGGATGTTGTAGGATATTCTCAATTCTGAGAACATTCAGAAGATTCTCCTAACACTCCTGAATTGTAAATGCCCATGTATAAATACAGGTACTGTGAAATCCATTGGAAAGGATGGTTTTAACCCAGCTTGTACCTCTGTTATATTGAGGCCATACCTAGGCTTGGCATAGTGAAGTTAAACTGATCAAAAGGACTGGAAGGTTGTCCAGATTTTTTTTTCCTAAAAAAAAAAATCCTAACATAATAATTTTGAAACGAACCTTATCAATACTTTAATTCAGCCTGAAGGCTAGTTGGGGCTAACTTAGGAAGTGATGTTATGAAGGGAGCCTATAATTCTAGCAGTCCTCAAAGCAGGAAGCTTTTTTCCTTGAGGAATAGCTTGAATCTACACTTGAAAATTGTAGATTATAGTTTAATATTAACCAGATTTCTACATTAAATGTGATTTCCGAGAACGATTTGATTTCTCTCGTACCTCTACTCCGTCTAAGTGATCAAAACTGTGCGCCAGACCAAGCAGCTCCTGGAATGAAACCACGTCTGTCTGCAATTTAAATGTCAACTTTTGCAATTGCTGAACACCATCAGATTTTGCTGTCACTCACTTGTTCTGCTGTCAGTCTTAATTTGCTTCCGAAGCTGGCCTTTTCCTCATATGGCCTTGTTTTGCTTCCACTGCATGGCTACACATAATCAAAATGGGGTTAAAAAAAAAAAGGGAAACATCCTTCATGGTGTGAGACATAAATCGAACCATGTGGTGGAGATCCAGGATTCATCCACACAAACGCTGGAGACTATGGAAACTGCTGATGGGTGAGCTCATAATTTGACACCACCAGTTTATTAACTCCTCTGAGTTGGCCCTCCGTCACCTTTCCATACCCTATTGAATGTTCAGATATGAAGCTTTCTGGGTGGCCTTTGACAAGTCCAAATCTATCTCACTGGTTATGTTAGGGATTCTCTTTTGTAGTTATATGCTTGAAAATGTCCTGGTTCTATCCTCAAAGCAACAAATACCATTGTTCTAAACTCGTGCATGCAAAGCTGAAGAAAAAAGGGAAAACAAATTACAATATATATCAACATTCAGTAATACATATTTCTGCTCAGACCTGATCATCATTTGCTTCCAAATATATAAATCTGGGGGGAGGAGAGGTACCATGTGTATATTTCTAAAAGGGAAATGGAATCTATGCAAGTGCTGTCCTTTTGAGTCTATTTTAGTCAAGATTTCTCCTTCTCTGAGCAGTTCTCCCTTTAAGAAGAATGGTTTGCACCTGGCCTAGTTGTCAACCAAAATGCAAACCAAAATTCCTATGGAGCTGTGCAACAGTGTAAAATTAATCCAACTCTTTCCCCCTGATATGATGCAAATTGATGGGAAGGTTTACCACAACAATGCCTCATGTGGTGTGGAATGCCACTGTGGCCTTCAGACAACCACTCCCTGGAAACATTTATAGTTTCTTTAATTCCCTCTTAGTTTACAGATTAGTACCCGTTTTATTTGCATAAGCCACTGTACCACAGAAAACCACACAGGGCCTATAGATTTCCTTAAGCCAAAGTCTGGAAAACTGAAAATTGGCAAGCATGATGGAAAAGCACATTTCCTGCTCCCTCAAATATAGACACATCCTTCCCAATGTGTTAAGTCACACAGCTTTTCGGTGACTCAAACCCTCTATGACAGCTTTATTTTTCTTTTCTTTTTTTCCTTCATTAAACCTCACAGTATGTCCAAGATACTGTAAAAAAAAAAATCTGATCTAAAGGAGATTCTAAAATAAGGAATAAACCAAAATCATAACACAAAGCTTTGTTCCATTTGTATGTTAAATCTGTGATGAAATTCTTGTAAAACGCATAGCATTAAATTAAAACAGAGATCCATATTTAATATTAAGAAACAAAATATCTCCAACAATAGCCAGCATGTTGAAAGAATGTTAACAGTCCCGTCCAGCTGTTTGTTCCTAGCATCTGGCTCTGGAAATTTCTCCTGATTAAAAATGTTATCATCATTCTGTGTTTGTCTAAACACCTACATATAAGCCATATCACATATACTTACATGAACATTCACACACAAACTGACAGAACAGCTATGGGAACTGATAGAACAGCTATGGAGCCCAATAATTTCACTGAGCTCCATATAGTCTTTATCAGTCAGAATGCACTTCAATTCAATTATAATATACAGTAAATGAATTGAAATATCAATAGCTTCAGCTAATTCCACCACTAAAACGAGTTGAATTTTGATATCCTTCCAGAAATACTAGCTGGATTTCATTCTTCTTTAGCAATTATTTTCATAAGATTTAAGAAACATAAAAATACGCTTCTGATTCTCAATTAAAGTTGGGCCTTTTAATTACTTTTTTAAAAAAAATTGTTATGCTGCATTTTTACGCCCTTCTGTAAAAAAACAACAAAAGGTGGCTTTCAAAACATAACATATTAATAGTTGTTATTAAAACACTTTTTTGGGTGTATGCCTTGGAGTCAAGCTTAACTTCTGGCAACTATATGAACAAGTCCTTGCAATTTTCTTCAGAACTGGCTTGTTTTCCTAAGGCTGAGATTGAGTGACTGACCCAAAGTCACCCAACTGGTTTTGTGCCTAAGGCAGGAATAGAATTCTCAATCTTTCCTGTTCCTAGGCTGGTGCCTTTAACTGCTAACCCAAATTGGCTCTCAAAACCTATTGACAGCAAGTCAAAGTATCTAGCAAACTTTGGATGACCTCAAAAAAACCCCAAACAACATCAGACATGGTTAGTGTTTAGGTGAGAGATCACCAAGAAGTACCCAGAATGATACGTTAGTCTGGAAATCAAAAGAGTATTCCAGAAAAGCCGTAACAAACCACTTTTATGCTATCATCAAGAAAACTGTAGGGCAGCATCCATGAAAACACTAGCAATCTCATTTAAATTGAAAAAGATCTTATGTTACAGATGTTTACACTTTTAGGTCTAGGACAATCAGTAAAATAAAAATATAAAATGCTTATGTTGGATATTTGTCCCATCTACTGGCTTCACATCCCAACAGGTCATGCAATAACCCATCACAGAAAGATTGCTATTCCTGATGTAACATCTTCTATTTTATCCAGATGTCCAGATAGAAGTTATCCACTAGGTATGTTTGCCCTCTACATATGGTGGCCAATACATTGATTATCCATACTCTCCTGAAATGTGAGTAGAATCTCTTGTTTATAACATCAGAAGAGGGTTTATTTATTTATTTATTTATTTATTTAATTACATTTATATCCCGCCCTTCTCCTTGCGGACTCAGGGCGGCTGACAATGATTAAAATACTAACATATACATCTAATTAAAAATTGATTAAAAAGAAATATTTAGATACGTCAAATTTAAAAGTAATTAAAACCCCTTTAAAATCCCTTAGGCCAGTCCCGCGAGCTGGAACAACCACGTCTTGANCTCCCCCTTGGGGTCGCCAGCCGGCACTGTCTGGCTGACGGCACCCTGAGGAGACCCACTCTGTGGGAGCGTACAGGTCGGTGGGGGGTAATCTGTGGCAGGAGGCGGTCTCGAAGATAACCAGGTCCGCTGCCATGGAGCGCTTTAAAGATCATAGTCAGCACCTTGAAGCGCACCCGGAAGGCTACCGGCAGCCAATCATGATAACAAAATATGGGGGGAGGGACTTTGTTCTGTCATAAAAAATACAATATTAGTATGGGTATCAAAATAGAGGTTTATTGGGGCAATGGGGCAATGCCATTGGAGAAGCACCTTACAGCCTCTCTATGCAAGGATTAGCAACATGTATAGCATAAGTACTGGCTGTATAGTTAGGGCAATCCTGAGCCTCAGAAATGGAAATAAATCAGAGTATCGACTCATGCCAACTTTTGCCTAGAGTAATGTTTTCAAACTTGGCAATTTTAAGATGTATGGACTGCAACTCCCAGAACTCTCCAGCCAGCACACATCTTAATATTGCTATGTTTGAAAAACACTGGCCTAGCACATCGAAAGCAATGTGATCTTCATCCAAAGCAATGTGTTTGTTCTTTGTGTGACCGGGAAGAAAAGTTTTAACAAAATACAGTAGAAAAGTGGGTCCAAATGTGCTTTTCCCTATACATGCACACTTCTAAAAGTAATTAGGAAAGATGATTTAAATGATAGGCCTGTTTCCCAGTTGGCTCCTCAAGGACTATTGGAGAAGACCTGCACTAGACTATTATTGTCAGTCAATACCGCTGAACAAGGCAAAGCACCAGCTGTTGACAGTCATCTATCATTTTTGCAGGATAACTCAGAGTGAGCTGTGTTGCATCCCAACAAATGCAAGCCTAGCCAGGACTATTTAAATCACAGAACTCGCCAGGGAAGAGCACATTCATACAAAAAAAAAGTTAACATTTCTAGGGGCACTTTATCACTATGTGAAGTGAGTATGATTTCCCCTTTTTTCTTCAACCACACAGAAATAATGTTGATTGCCTAAGGAGATTATTTCATTGGTTTCACATAGATATTGATTACAACACACGTATCAATGTATAGATGCCATAGGCGATCATTAGGCACTTTTGGACAAGCTGTTCTAAACCAATGTGGTGCCCACTTTAGTAAATACGATTTTTGAATTTTTCTTTCAGCATCTTACGCAGACTAGCTATACCAGACTGGCAAGAAGCTGTTTCTAGTGGCCCAGGGGTGAAATATCTATGTAAACAGATGAAAATATGAAATGATGACTTTATAAAGGGCTGGCTGTAGGAACACACCAACATTTGGGCATATCTGGAGCCAGTAGTGCAGCTGGTATAATGGCTTTGGGGTTTCCTCTAAGAACCTCCCAGTCTGTGGTCCTATGGAAATGAATAGGGTGACAAAGAGGCCATTCATCTCATCTGGGCTAATATAAGAAAATCTCTTGTAGATGATGCCTTTAATGGATACAGTGGTTGGGTTTTTTAATACATCAATATTTATTGCAACCCTGATATTCTATACTGAGTCTTTCTTCCCCTACCTTAACTTCATAATTCAGGCCATCATGTCTGTATCCCCAACCCCCACAGTGCCATTGTTTATGGATGAAGACAAATATAATTTTATTAGCTAGGCAAAAGTAATAATGTTTACATTGTGAATCTGGGAGTGTCCCTGTTCCAAAAAATATATATGTGAATGATGGAAAAAAATTTAAAAAAATGTTGGGATAACCAAAAATGCAACGTTAGTACCCACTAATAATAAATGTTAGACAGTATACAAATCTTTCTACTTTAGCTCTGAATACTGTTCCTACATAAATAATAAAAAAGTTATAATCATGAATGGACACATATGATCATTGTATCTTTTACCCTCAGTTGAAAAAGAATTTTGGCTACTGGGCAGAGAGATGTAACTGAGCATTTCATACATATCTCAGTTACTATACTTAGTAACTGCACTTAGAACAAAATCTCAAGGAATATCAGTTTTATGATAGGGTCAGGGAATGTACACTGCAAATTATATTTTGAGGTGAATGGCTAAAAATTGATCTCAGATTTAACCAAGGTGGGGAAATAGCTTCATTTGTTGAACAAAATTCTGGCAGAACTACATGAGTGTGTGATATGTGTACACCCAGGTGGTCCTTGACTTACAGCCATAATAGAGCCTGTCATAAGTAGGGATGACCATAAGTCGAGACACCCACCTGACTGACTCCATTTTACAATATTTTTACAGTGGTCATAAAGTGAATACCACGGTCATAAGGTGAGCCCATTCATTCCCATGAGCATTTTCTTTGCCAGAAAGCATCCGAAAAGGCTAGAAACTGGCAAAAGAATTGTCATAAATTCTGGAACACTGCAACTGGCCATAAAAGTGAGCTGTTTGCCAAGCATCTGAATTGTGGTCCTATGACTATGAGGATGTGTGTCCCTGCTGGGACTCTAAAACCAGATTGTAAGGACCTTTGAGGAGGTCCATCATAATTTTGAATGGCTGCTAAGCAACCAATTGTTAAGTGAGTCATAAACATGCATGTTGCTAACCATTAAGTCTTCTTCTTCCTTTAGTGTTCATTAGATGTTCTATAATTCTTTGCATATACTGACTGGAAATTTTGGGAGTGATGATCTCATTATACATCTGAATACAGTTCCTTTGCCTAATTTTCTTTATCAGTCCAATCTGAGTTACAAAATATTCTCATTATTGTCATGGTTAAGAGTATCACTGACTCTCGGTCATCTTGAGATACACAATTTTGGACTGAACAAATGCAAATGTTCCTTCCTTCCTTCCTTCCTTCCTTCCTTCCTTCCTTCCTTCCTTCCTTCCTTCCTTCCTTCCCATACTTATTACCAGGCTTAAAAGCTACTCCAGTCATTGTAGATTCTATAGTGTGCATACTTGATACAGCAATCAGATTAAAGACAATAGATAAAAATTTTAAAAACCAAAATCCAGTCACAATTTGCAACAATTTACATATAGATATTTGTCTATAGGGATGAACAAGTTGCTATATCAAATTCCAAAAGTACACCAAAACAGCCAATTCTTTGTAGTGTTTTGAAAACTCAGGAGCACTGAGGCCACATCTAATTTCTGGGTGAAAGTTGTGCATATTACAGAACCCGGATTCTCTAGGATTCCCTAGGGGAGTTATCACTTCCTGACATTAATGGAAGTAAGTGACCCTGAAGATAGTTAGATGTTAAGACATGAAGGGGCTTAAAAGTGACAAATAGACTCTTGAATTGCCCCTGGAAGTCAACTGGCAACCAGCTATAGCTACTATCTGCTCTTCAAACAAGAGCTGGGAGCCCAGAAGGATTCAAACTATGAAACAGCTATGTGGGGGGGAAATTTGATCCTGTAAAAAACTGATACCTCTGGAATCAGGAGGTTTCTGCACCCATAGCTACTCCATACTTATATAAATTAGATGAGAGGGAGGGAGGGAGGGAGAGAGAGAGATGATAGAGACTTTGATTGTAAACCTGTTCAATCACATCCAACCCCATAAGTGTTTGTCTAATTCAGTCTAGACCAGGGGTCCCCAACCGATCCGCACAAACAAGCAAAGCCCCATCTGTGAGAGCAGGCAGCACACAAAGCCATGCCCCTCCCAGTCCATGGAAAAACCTCTGTCCACAGACCCAGTCCCTGGTGCCCCAAAGGTTGAGGACCTCTGATCTAGACCCTAAGTGCACTGGAATAGGACCCAGACTACATATCTTCTTTGCATCTCAATCAGCTTTCAGTACTAATGACCCCCGATTCCATGCTTCACCTAATCACTTTACATGTAGATGTAAAGCAAGAGGAGAGAAAGTGCTAAATCCCACAGCACCCCACAAGGCCTTGGACTTCAACTTGTCTCTCCTCAAAGCAATCAACTAGAACTGCTTGTTCAGGAAGGAAGAAAATGACTGAAGAATATTGGTTCCCTCCCCTAACTCTTGCAAGGATTTCAGAAGAAAGGTGAAGCAAGTCCAAGAAGGCCATACTTCCCCATTCCAGTCTTTTGAAAACAATCAATGAAGCCCACCTTAAAAAAAAAAAAAAAGCAGCCCCCATTTACCTGTGTGTGATCCAGTTGACCATTTCACTGCAGTACAGCAGAACTGCACTTGCAAAGCAGGCAATAGTAACAAAGCAGATTTCTGAAAATTGGATCCCCAAATTCCTCATCTATATCCAACAGCAAGTAAAATGCAGATGATTGTCTGCCATTCCGTATTATCATTTTAAACTATTATCCTCTCTATTGTCTTTGCAAAAGTTTGTGTGGGGGGGTTGTTTGGTTGGTCGTGGTTATTGGAGATATATAGAGGGTATACAGATACCTTCTGAATGGGGCTCTAGAAGTTATCAAATACCAAGCTTGAAATCCCTTGATATTAGCCATGCTTCCTAGAAATGTTCAGAATTTTCCGACAACTTCTGGGATACCACCGTTGCTATAGATATGTAGAAGTTGTAGGACCTGTGATTCTTTTCACTATCAGGTTGATACTATATATAGTGTACAGTAATAAATATATACTAGTTTTATACTATACTATTTATACTATCATACATTATGACATACCCATACCCATATCATATATACATGTATACATATATATTATGCTATCATATGCTATTCATACTATAGATATTATCAGCTTTAACTTTTTTGCTCATCCTTTCCACATGCTTCAAAGCAAGAAGGTGCTGCAATTATTATCCCATCTGTTGACTTCATAGTCCAATTCTCTTTACAGCAACAAGACAACGAGTTGTTGTAATGTCTAGCAACATTTGGAAAAATTTCTCTCAGTGTACTACAGACTTTCAGATTAACCCTTTAGCTATAGTTGATTGGAATCTCAGGATTTTCCCCCCCTTAATGCTGAATGTTTGCTTTCAGCTGAAGGTTAGAGGGCATGTAACTTTTGCAGGCAACCCTCCCACCCCAACCCCCATTTCTCCCAGTGCAATTTCTCCTCTTCCTTGATGTCTTGAAGATTAAGAAAACAGTGAAAATAGTAAAACAAACAAGGAGGGAGGAAAAAGTACCCCATGACCTGTTAGGGTGGAGGTTCTTCCCCTTTCCATCACAACTTTTAAAAAAAAACCCAGAAAAAATAGCCTGAAAATGTTTAACATCAATTTGTGGGGATTTCTATAATTAGAGCTAATAAAAGGATGTGTCTTATCCATCAGTCTTGCAAAAACACAGAAGCTGCCTCCCTCCACCTTCTTTCTCCCTCACTCTGTAATTTCCCCCCCCTTTTGATGGACATCAGCAGTAAAATTCTCATTAGTATGTGATATATACTCTGGGTATATAATGTGTATGTGTTGGTGCAGGGATTGGTATGTGTATGTTCCCCCACATCTCCTAGGAGGATTGCTTTAACTAAATAATTTGAGGGATATGGTGGAGCAAAGGTAGCATTATACAAATAGTTGTGTGGATTGAGTTGGTGGTCTCCATGATCAGCCAATCCTCTACCACAGCTGACACTAATTAACACTCAGGAAGGCCCCAAAAAAACCAGCCAATGGAGCTACACAGAGTCTTCACTCTGAAGGTGGTTTAATGTGATCTGCCCCGTGGTAGGACAATCATCACCAATGACTGAAGCTCAGATTTTATTGTTTCGTTTGGGGTCTGAATTGTATCTTCCCTAATATATTAGATGTCCCTCGTTGTTTTGTAATTAAACAAGGCTGGATAGGCCTTTTAATTTTCTTAGCTATAACTCCACCATTGTGTAAGGTAGACAATAGAAATAGAAAACAAAATTCTTCAAGTTAAGAAAATGCTCATACTTAGAATCCAGTTGTAGAAGGCAGGGGGAATGGGAAACAGGAGGAACAGCCACTGCCAAGGCAACAGTGAGGTAAAAGGGGCTTGAGCCCGGATAAAGTAGTATGAGTAGCAGTGCTTTTTTTCTAAAAAAAAAAAAAAAAAAAAAGGTGCCGGAACTTACACATGTCATACAACCCGCCTTGCCTACTCTATAAAGCTCCATCCAAAAAAGGTGCCGGAACTCCGTTCTGGGCGTTCTATGAGAAAAAAAGCCCTGATGAGTAGTATGAGTAAACATCTCAGACAGCCTCTCTTCTATTACATATATTATTTTCTTCTTTCTAACCATATTGTCTATATTCTTTTACATACGTATTTCTATCAGCATTATTTATTTTATTTTATTTTATTTATATCTAAATCTCCCCACCCTTCTCCTGTTACACTTACACTTACACTTTTTCCCCCCACTTTCTGAAACCTGAAAAACTTTCAAAGGAATCAGACTAGCTAGGGTCAGTAGCAATTTCGGTTGCGCAAATGCATACAGCAGAATGAAATGAGAATGAGTGAACCGAATACTACAATGATAGAACAAACTGCTCCACTACAGGGGACAATAGTGAATGAGGTCTAGGTAAGAAATGTTCTGCAAATACAAAATTAGTGCCTTAAAGAGAAAGCTTCTAGCCTCACCTTTATCTGCAGCTTTCTGTGATCCACCTCTTGCTATTCAAAAATGTACTCCCATCTCCTGCTATTCACAATGCTACTTCTCTTCCTCTCTGACATTTGCACCACATTAATGTTGACCCCTGGGCCTAAATCTCATGGGTGCCCATGGAATAAACTCTTTTTGGTTTATTTAAATTTCATAGTTTCTAATAGGATCAAAGCTAGAGTCAAGGTTTTTTTTTTTTTTGTAATTTGTAAGAGTGATCAATACAAAAACTTGTCCTGTTCTATATAAACATTTTTTTCATATATAGAAAAAGAGGATTGGGTAATCTTACACACATACCAATAGTTCACTGAGAAACACTTAACTACACTAGCTGTTTGTAAGTTCACTGACAGTTGGC
Organism: Protobothrops mucrosquamatus; assembly: GCF_001527695.2. Classification (NCBI taxonomy): domain Eukaryota; kingdom Metazoa; phylum Chordata; class Lepidosauria; order Squamata; family Viperidae; genus Protobothrops; species Protobothrops mucrosquamatus. The sequence continues at coordinate 80,525 of NW_015386414.1, forward strand.
AATACTGAATCCAAGTTGAAGGAACTTTCATGGAAAATAGATCTAGTGTAAATAATGTGCACCACAACCTAATCTGAATGTGCTTCAGCTCAAAGTAGCTTGCCCAACTATGTCAGGTAATTTATTTTAGAGAGTTTATTTAATCTGGAAAAATTCATTTGCAAACCAAAAGAAGATAAAGTTTCTTTCAGAAATCACACTGGCAGACAAAATATAAAAATAAACCTTTTTATTTCCCATTGTCACCAAAATGAATGAGATCTAATAAAATCAGTGGAGGCGCTTCATTGTACTTTCAACAAAATCAATTATGTTTTCTTTCAATTAACATATTAAAATTGGCAATTTTTATATAGATAAATGCAATTTCATTCCTGGGCAGAATATAAATTTCTGGGGCTTGGAGCAGGCAGAACAAAGATTTTTTCCCCCCCTCTCTCTGTTTTTTTTTCTTTCTGATAAAATTGTGATACTTTCCATACTTGAGAATATAGTCTACATTTAAACCTCTGCACTGTTTCTCAAAATAAGACTTTTTGAAAGACTCATTTGTAAACTTTCCAATGAAATGCTTAAATTTCATAGCCCGTACTGAAAAATAAAAAACACTTCTTGGGTAATTTAGTAAGTTAAAAAAAATGACTGTTGCTAAAGATATAAATGTAATAAATAAATACTTGTAGGCTCGGTGTGTGTGTGGGGGGGGGATGTTCTTCTGCATACACGTTTTAAGAACAAGTGTCAAAAAAATTTCAGCCATTGTAATCTGTCTATATTTTTTCAACGGCAGATCCTACTTGAATTTAAACTATTATTTAGTCCTTTAATAAGTGTGCTGGTGAAATTTTAAATTGTTTGCTCATAAAATGTATTAAAATATATTCTGCAAGGAAAAGTCTAAAATGGCTGCCTTAAATTATCTGCCTGCAATCTTGCCACTCTAGTTCAGCTTCATGAGATAACATAGACTTCATTCCACTCCACCTCACCCCGAAGGAGAAGAAAAAAATTATAGTGTTCAGAAGATTGGGGAAATATGGTATGGGCCCTTCCTGTAGTCAAGAGTTTGCAGAAATATAATATACACATAATTCTTACTGTTTAATAATCTTTCCAGAGAGCTGTAGCATCTTCATCCCCTAGGCTTTTGTCAAATCTCAGGAAAGACTTCCCAAGAGAAGTCCTTTGGTGAGACTGTTTACATACTCATTGGGGAGTATGGCCCTCAACTTACAACCAATCATTTAGTGATCATTCAGAGTTACGCAGGGACCGAAAAAAGTGACTTATGAATGTTTTTCACACTAACAACCATTGCAGCATCCCCATGGTTATGTGATCAAAATTCGGATGCTTGGCAACTGGCATGTATTTATGATGGTTGCAGTGTCCCCAGGATCACGTGATCACCTTTTGCGACCTCCTGACAAGCAACGTCCATGGGGAGGCCAGATTCACTTAACAACCATGTTAATCTCAGGGATTAATTTAGCAACTATGGCAAGAAAGGTTGTAAAAAAAACTCACTTAGTGACTGTCTTGCAAAAGCAACACTCCACTTCTAAGGTGACTTCCAAAAGTCCACAAAACCATATTCTTAAAACATGCAGTGTCTGAGAAGCAGAAAGAGAAGTCTTTTTACAGGACAAGAAGACTTTCAGAAAAAATGAAAGACAAGTTTCACCATCATCTTAGCTTATTATAATATTGCATGATTTCTAATCTAATACTAAGGTACAACCTCTCTCCATGTTTTGGGAAATGTTTGGGGCTGTTCATGATTAGGCCGAGGGGAGGGGGAGTAGAGGAAATTTGGCATTGATTAAGGGTTATCTGTTTTCATACAATCCACTGGTGTATGTTTCTTACACAGGAGGCTTCTCTTCTTGATGTCCTTGAAAGAGAAAAATGGTGTAATTTGATCATAATTAAATCCCTTTAACACGTTAGAGAGACTGAAAATTAAACTCCCAGGAATTATCCTTCTGGGAGGTATTAAAGCAAAGCAACACAAGAAGTAAAAACATAGACTTTTCATGCCAGGAGAGGTTAGTAAGAAGCACCCATTTTTTGGTGATGTCCTTTCCCTTCTTCTACACGGAATATACCAAAAGTGAATAGAGGCGGGGGAGAAAAGGGGCAGGAGGGATTAGAACAGGGGTCTTCAAACTTGGCCCTTTTATGATTTGTGGACTTCAGCTCCCAGAATTCCTCAGCCAGGCACACTGGCTGAGGAATTCTGGGAGTTGAAGTCCACAAGTCATAAAAGGGCCAAGTTTGAAGACCCTGGATTAGAAAGTTCAGTGAGTATTCTCACAATGTTACTTCTAAGTGATCTGCATGAAAACATTTAATGAATCAGGGTATTGTAACTAGATTTATCATTGCTACAAGCACAGCATAAGAGGAGCTGCTCTTAGATTTAACACTCACTAGCTTACAGAAGGCCTACTCTTCCCAAAAAATGCCCGTTGTCATACATAGCAAAATTAGGAACGCTTCCTGCATTAGTTTTATCCAGTACTCAAATGAAACTTTACATTGAAAGCCACAAAGAAGAGAACTCTGTGTTCCTAATTCTATATATTTCGAATATCTCTCTCTATTTTTTTTTCTTTTTTAACATTGACATCTCTGCACCAAGTTAAAAGTGGTTTGAAAAAGTAGTTGAAGAAATGCCCACTTGGGACTTGCTTGTTCAGAGAGACAGAGGGGGGGGGGGGAACACACACACAAAACAAAACATCGAAAAGCTTGACAGAGTATGCCTAAGCTTATGCATATTTTCAGAATTGTGCCCGCATCCCTAGAGCTTCGACCCTGTAACACTGTAAGAGTAGAATGAGTTTCTTTCCTACTGTGAATTTAATATTATATGGAGCTGGAAGCTGAACGACTTGCAGCCAGCATAACTTGTGACCCACCAAGCCAAATGCAGCCTTTCAGACATTTATGGTGGCCTGCCAAGTGCTTCACAATTCTCCAGCAGATTTTATTTTTAAGAAAGAAAATCCCTAACTGAGAAGCTTAGTCCCTAGCAAATTTAGGATAGTGGTTTTAAAATAATTGTGCCAATAGTTATCCTGTGCAGATGAGTCCTGCATATTGTTGGTACAATTTTAAATTGTTCATATCAGTGGCACAGGTTAGAATATACCTGTACTCCTTGCCTTACAACAGTTCATTTAATGACCATTTGTCATTAAAGGGTATAGGGTTCCCTGCCTGAGCAGGGGGTTGGACTAGAAGACCTCTAAGATCCCTTCCAATATTATTATTATTATTATTATTATTATTATTATTATTATTATTATTATTATTATTATTATTATTATTGTTGTTGTTGTTGTTGTTGTTGTTGTTGTTGTTGTTGTTGTTTTTGTTGTTGATCATTGCACAGTCAGCCAGATGTTCAGACTGGATTTGGCATTTTTGTCTACCTATCGAGTCCTTACCAGGGACCTGGGATAGGCAGATGTGGATATTTGATGGTATTACAGATATAGTCGCAGGATGGAAGCAGTTCCTAGTAAGGCCACCTTTTGCAATTAACTAATGGCAAATTTGTCAATGCCAATGGTGTTCAAGTGGTGCTCCAGTTGTTTTGGGATTGCACCCAAGGTGCCTATTACTATTGGTACTACCCTTGCTTGCTTTTGCCACAGTCTTTCTATTTCTATTTGTAGGTCTTTGTATTTTGTTATCTTCTCCAGTTCTTTCTCATTATTATTGTTGTTGTTGTTGTTATTACCATTTGCTGTTACAACAGTACTGAAAACGTGACTTATGAACATTTTTCACACAACCATTGCAGCATCTCCATCGTCATATGGTCAAAATTCAGATGCTTGACTCATACTTATGATGGTTGCAGTGTCCTGGAGTCATGTGATCACCTTTTTCAGCCTTCTGACAAGCAAAGTCAATGGGGAAGTCAGATTCACTTAACAACTGTGTTACTAACTTAATAACTGCAGTGATTTACCTAACAACTGTGGCAAGAAAGGTTGTAAAGTGGGGCAAAACTCATTTAACAACTGTCTCACTTAGCAACAGAAATTTCAGGCTCAATTGTGGTCACAGATCGAGGACTACCTGTAATTGGTACAAACACAGACAGTGAGCATATCAGTTTCTCTGTCTTTACAAGTTGGCAAGTTAATACCTGGGAGTGACTTGAAGAGCTTGGTAAACGCGTGAGAGAAATGTGTGAAGACTTTAATCCTAAATATACTCATTTGAGAGTGTGAACCACTCAGCTTCATGGGACTTCTGAAGAAACCCAAACACGACTGGATTGCATTATTATTTATGTGTTCTTTGCTTTTGTAGCTTAGCTCTTTGAAGCAATCCTGTATGCTTTCACCCTCTTGTAATTTTCCCAGTGCAAAAATGGAACTTTTTTCCCCCCTATAAAAGTTGAGCTTGGATTAAGCAGAAGGCAGAAGGCAGCCCCCACTGGGATAATCGGAGGGCCATATCTTGAAACAGAGCTGAGAAAACACTACATTTCTTTTGTCTAGCCCAAATGAAAATAAATGAAGACTTCAATTTGAAGTAGTTATGAAAAATTTGTTCTTTCCTATGCACTAATTTCAAAACCCACTTGTAGTTAATTAGACTGATTCCAGCAAGCTCTCCCTGCCCCAGCTTAGCATAAACAAGACCCATCTGAGTTTCATTAGAAGTAAAGGATAAAATAAACAGTGGGCCAGAAAACAGTAGTTTAGGCATAGCTCATTGCTGCACAATGCTGTTAAAATTCTTTAAACTAGCTTGGGGGGGGGGGAACAGTTTAAAAGACTTGATGCGTGCTCCCTGGTTTGAGCAGTTCCTATTACACCAAGGAAAGTATTTTTAAATGACAATATTTGGGGCATCTCAGTTGCCTAAACAAATGAGATACTGTGTTAAATATGTGGCTTCCAGCTGCACATTGAACATTTAATTCATCCCAGTATGGACTGATGATTGGAGATTGTCAATATTTTAGCTTATACTGTTTAAACAGATTATGCCAGTACATTGAGATACACACACACACACACACACACACACACACACACACACACAGTATTAAAAAATAACATACCTTATTATAAATATCTGCCTTTACCTTTCTCTTAGCTGGCTAGTGTTCCCCACTCTAATGGATTGGCTAAATATTGATACTTGCTTCCACTGATTGTGCAAATCAGATTTCAGGCTTTTGTGGGTTTATTACACTAAGGTTGCAGAAGAAAAACCATCAGGTAGCATATAGTGAGGGCAGATAGCCATGTTCCAAAGGAACAAGCAAGGTTCCTGGGTATTAGGCACCAATGTCCAGATGGTTAATAACAGCCATTCCCAATGTAAGCCTTTTCTAGATGTCTTCAGATCACTGGTCCAGCACATCTTGAAAGCCCCATATAGGAGAAAGCTAGTTAATACCCTCAGCTATGAACACCAGGTTTTCCTCTTCATCTTGCTGGGTGACCAATGAAATCAACCAAGATAATAAAATAAAAAAACCCAAACCTTTGTGAGTGATAAAATGTGAATCAGCATTAGTAAACCATTATTTCCAGACTGCTTTTTATTGGTTTCATGCTAAAATATAATATGAAACAGACTTTTCCCAGGATAGCTTACATCAGCCTAAAACAGCCCTTTCAAATGTCATCTACCCATTTTAAACTAAAAACTGTAATTAAAAAAATATGCATGTAAGCAATTACAAATAGTAAAAAGAAAACAAACCACAGAGTTCTATTAAGACACAGAAGCCAATGTCAAACTATTGTGAAATCCTAACATAGTAAAATGTTCTGAAGAGTAACAGCATCTTTAGTGGGTATCAGAAAGATAATAAAGGAGGGACAAAAAGGAACTCACTAGAGATCCTTTAAAGGAGGGGACAAAAAGGAACTCACTCTTATTCCAGAACTGATAATGTCCACTTGTGGGCTGTCCCTCACCAGAGTTCAGCATGAGAGAGTATCATGTACCTAAGCCAGTGATGGCGAACCTTTTAAAGACCGAGTGCCCAAACTGTAACCCAAAACCCACTTATGCATTGTCGAGTGCCGGGTGGGTGTGGCCCATTGTCTGGGTGTCTGTTTGCTTTGTGTGGGGGTCGGAGGGAGGTGCAGCAGCTGGTGATGTCGTCATGGTTTGGCTTCTGGATGGTGGTTGCATTTCGTCTGAGGGATGGTTTTGGACTTGGGTTTGGGTTTGGTGAAGGTGAATGGTGGTGGCGTACTGTGTTGTTCTGGGTCCGGTGTCAGTTTTCGTGGCTAGGACTCGTTTGTTGATTAGGGCTAGTTTCCAGATGTCTGGTAGGCGGGAGGTATTGTCACGTTTATTCATGTTGTGGGGGTGTTTTTCTATTTCGATGGCTTCCATAATTATTCTCTCAATTTATTTAATGCCAGAGCTAGGCCCTGACTAAATCTTTTCACTGCATGCCTAGAACCGATAACATCTAGTTTTTAATCTTTGTTTTTTTTATCAGCACACTGATGTTGTATTGCTCTATCCTGTTGACTTATTATGTAGATCTTGTACAGCACAGGGATGAAGATAAATCCTGCAGCACCCTACACTCTAATTGCCATGTAATTGAACCAAAATCTTCCAGCACCACCCTCAGAGATAGCTGTACAAATACAGCAGGGATCAGTGCAAAACCACGCTGCCAGCATCCAAGATAGTCTTTGAGGCATAATGGTTGGTGGTAATCAAAAATCCCTGAAATATGCAGAAAAATTAACACTTTAGCAGTTTTTGTCTTACTCCGAGAAAAGATCAGCCCACCGAAATATCAGTGCCAAGAACAATCTTAAATCCAACTGAAATGGATCTAGAAAATCTATTTCATCCACAAATGGCTGAATCTGATTAGCTACTATCTCTTCTGGTAGCTTAGCTGGGGAAGGCAATTCACCACCAGCCTAGAGTTGTTCAAGTACAAATCCATTTTATTTTTATTTTTTTATCTTATTACCATCCTTTCCTATGAGAAAAAAAATGATGCCAGATGAGCAACTACATACTACTAGCTATAACAAACTACAAGGAACAAAAGACAAACTAACAGAAGATTGGACAAACTTTCCTAAACACCTTGTCCACATCATTGAGTCATTTCATTTTTTTTAAAAAAAAGAGGCAGCTATTGCCTTGCACTACTTTGCACAACTTACACAACCTGAACTGCCAAATTGGAAATGCAGAATCTAAGCAATGGCAGAAAAATTGAATATGTTCTCAGTAGGCATACCATTAAGGTCTGTCTCCCAAGTGCTTTCTTAGACTTTTCACATGCCTTGACCACTCAAAAAAAGTCCAGAGGGTGGCATTTAGAAGATATTGTAATTATATGGTATGCTGTACAGCACAGAATTCTATATAACATTCTTGGTATTGCTCATAAGCACACACACATGAAACTGAAGGAGTTTGGCTTAATCAAGCCTTAATATTTAGTGGGAAAGGAGAAAAAGTTACCAAATGATACTCTGAGCACAGGGATGACATGCAAGAAGCTATCTGTCTTGTAACTTGACTTCAAATGAAGCTTCTGTCCATAGGTTTATTAATGACACTTGCAGTTCTCTCTATGAGATTTGAACAGTTGGCATCAACTGGACCCTTAGCTAGAGTTGCAGATTGTATAAGAAACGGATCAAAGCAGTAGATGTGTACTAGTAGGATAGCTCTTATCAGCTAATCAAATAAACCAAGGTTTGTTGCATTTCAGGACACAGTTGGATTGGGCACAGCTGGGCAACATTTCCAAAGAAATGTGGAAACAATCATGAACACCTATGGTGATAATACTTCCCATGTCTCAAGCACTCCCTCCGATGTTTGACAGAGAGGAATAGGTATGCTTGTTTATTTTAAGTGAACAAAGCGTCCACAGTATAGAAGTGAGCTAGCTAAATGTCACTTCCACAGTGTCTGTGGCAGCCTGTACTTGCCAAAAAGGTTTTGCCATACTACTCTCAAAAGACAGATTTCCATTAAAGCTTAGAAAAACCAATGCTTTGGGTACATGTAGTTGCCATAGTCTGTTTGTCTTTTTTCCTTGGGGCAGTTGTACAGCTGACCAGAGGATTAAGTAGCAAACAGGATGCCCTCATAACACTATTTATCCAATCAGACGGCAACTGAGAGTAAAAGTATTATAAAAGAATAAGCAAAGCTACAGTTAGTTTGCTTACACATCAGTAAAGGAAGGCATTGTGTGGTGCCCCTACAAATGTTTTTGAAAACATTATCAATTCAGTAGATTTATCAGTTACCTCCTGCTACAATGAGAAAATATAACTTGTATTTACTGCTTAGAAACAGCAGAGGTCTTCTAATGCTAGTCAAAGGGAAGTTGTAAGTGAGCTTGTGTTTTCTGTAATACTACACCAAGCAGAGATGCTTAGGTAGCAGAGCAAATAGTCCATGTGGATCTTGGAGCCAACTGAAATACATATTAAGAAAAAATCATGTAATAGTCCTTCTGCTAAGCTAGAATACCTCCATGGTGTTCTACATACAGAATCTTTTTAACATGAAGGGACTTAGACGTGGGACCCCCACCCCCATCCCCACCCCCACCCCTGAGCCCCACAGCTTTTGAAAGCGCTGCCTTTTCTTATATGTAGCGTGTGGTTTATTTATCATTCCATTGAAGAGTAGCAACCATTGGACAAGGTGACAGTGGAAATTTAAAAACTCACACCTTGGGAGTTTCCCCTCATTCAGTTTTATTCCACATAAATCAGGTCTTGTGCTAATCTTAAACTGAATTCTCCCCGAAGCTCAGAGGATTCTTTTAACTGTGGGACAAAAAATAAAGCATGTGAAAATGCTGTTGTTTGGATCCCAGTGCCCAAACCAAAACAATTCACTGTGGATTTTTAGGAAATCACAACTTCAAATTTGATTGCTTTCTTCTAAGCCAAAGAATGGAATTTGCATTTAGATTTTACAGTTGAGTTCAATGTGAGCTTTATGCCCAGGATTGCAAAAATATTCTCTTCAGGATTTCTGTGTGCAATCTGATACTGTATCAGTCCAGAAGGTCGCCAAATGAGTCTTTTGATGCTTTTTGTGTGTGAAACATTCATGTTCAGAACCTTATACCAGCCTCCAAGTGTTGTATGTAATACCCTTCAAAGACTTGATTGGCCCAGAAAACTACATCATGGTCCTACAAAGACAAATTTGCCAACTGGTACAAGGAGACTGTGGTTCAGACAAGGGAGAATCAGACATCATTAGGCCATAGGAACAAGTATCTGGGATAATAAATCCTTCCACAGAATTAAGCAAGCATCTAGTCTCCAGCCAGTTTAGCCTATGATGAAAGTTTACCAAATGGCACGTATAATAGCCAGGGGAGCTTGTGCATGTGTACACAAGCGAGTGTGTTTGGAGGGCAATTTCTTCTTTCATCAAAGACATTCATAGTTTTAAAGGAAAAAAATACAGAAGAGGCAACTTGTTTAGAGTGAAGCACAATGATTTAGGAATGAATCAACTAACTAGAGTTTATGTAGATGTTTCTTAACTGGATGATAACAAACTTATTACGATTGGTTTGCTGGAATCCCTAAGCCAGAAGTCTTACTTTCAGGATCCTGTCACCAAACATTAAGGTAATGGGGTGGGGTAGGGGGTGTCTTCTTTATATTTGTTAAGATTATTGTTAAAGCTCACACCTTTTTTTGTTAAAGAACTAGCTTACCTCTGAAATAAAGAAAAGAAAAGAAGTAAAGTATTTTTACCACTGTTTGCTTTTCCAGTTTCTTTAATTTGGGTAATTGCTTAGTCAACTTTCAAAAATATATATTCTGTCTTGAAAAAACAGCAAAAAATGACGGATCACCTTCCTTTTCATTTCAGATTTGGCACGCAGGTCCCAGATTGTGTATTCTTTCCACGGCGCCATACCAGCTTCCAATACTTAATTAATTTCCCTTTGCTCCTGCAGTCTTCCACTTAAAGGGACAGTGTCTCATTTTTGATTGCTTGCCTTTGGCTGGTTTTCAAAAATGTCACTTTTTAAATCTCTCCACCCACCAACCCCCATCTCCTAAATGTATTATATAAACTTCCCATTATATAAACTTCACATACAGCTCTGTGCTGTATGGCACAGGGCTGGTGTTTTCTTACTTTACCACCTCCTTGCTTTCTGTTTCGTTCAGGAGTCAAGTCAGCCTACATGCAGGAGAAAAGAAGAAGTTAAAAAGGAAGGGTTGTTTGTTATGTTGATCAGGCTTTATTCTATGCAACTGGAACAATGAATTTGCACAAAAGAATGCAACATCTGTCAACTCGATAGTCTTGTCAGCCTTTGCACAGCATGTTGAGGGCTACATGCCAAAAGGAATGGAGTCAAGACTGAGTTTGAGGAACTAAAAAGTGTAGGTGGTCTTTAAGGAATGAAATTGATGTCTTGAAGATCTGGCATCCATTTTATTTCTAAATACTGAAAACTAAAGAAAAATGTCTAAATATATGGAGCATTACGATGGCACTCCGAAGGCCATAAAAGGCATGCCAGTGGGTCACCTGCACCCTCCATGGGCCATAATTTGGGCACCTTTTCAGGACATCAGTCAAAATGGAAAGAGGCAACCTAGACAGAAGTACAAGAAGCAGACAAAAGAGTCCCAAAGCGTGATAGATGTTTGGCCAAGCATCTGCATTTTGAGCTCTTTATGTTTTCTATTGTTTCTGTCCAATTCAACCTTCCCTAGCCTGGCACTTCCCTAAAATCTTGGGACTTTCAACCCATCTTTCCAAAATTTCCAGCTCTGTGTCAGGGTTTGCAGTTTCAACATCATCAAAAGACTGACCTAGGATAGGAGGATAAAATATATGTATAACTACAAGCAACCATTTTTGCTGGAGCCAGGGGGATCTTACATCTAATTTCTCTAGCAGATCTCTTCACCAAAAAGAAAGAAAGAAAGAAAGAAAGAAAAGTTGCTGGTGGATCCAGAGATGTGATTATGCTCAAAAGAAACAAGGAATCTATCAGATCTTTTTGTATCCTTTCTTCCTCACACAGCTCACCACACTAGTGAAGGGCAGTCTAGGTAGTAGTAGATGGATCTCAGCCCATTCCCTCAGCATCTGTCTCTTTCCTCTGCACATATGGAAGGCTTTGCCTTATAATGGAAGCTCCCCTTAAATTAAGGCTGTGGTTGTAGTATCATCCTGAGGTGAAAACCATAACCATTTGTGATTAGGTAGTGGGAGCAGGGTTACCAGGCCCAGGTTCATTGGTTTGAAGAAATAAGCATTTGGCAGTATTTTAAATGGGGCTATACTTCCTCATGCTACAGAAATCATACCACATGCAGCAATTAGCAGTCAATGGATTTAAAAAGTCTACTCTGAAAATGATTTTTGATCTCGTAAGAGTTCTTATTACAAAAAAACCAAACCAAAACAAAACAGGGTTCAGGCCAGAATGCTCATTGGTTCAGATCATCTTTAGCGGTGAGTTTGGGGGGGGGGAGAGATTAAAAACCCAAGATGGCAATTACAACCATGCAATTGAAGACTTTCCCTTTATTAACGTGTATTGTAAAATAGTGGCAGCATGATAGTGCAATTACAGTATTTTAATGGGCACATGGGTTTAATTTTTCTGTGTTTTGCTTATGAACAATTGCTATTTTTATTAAAGAACCTGGATACCCACACTCCATTAATTTCAGAACATGCTACATGCAGTGGGGGTTTTATTAGCTACTATATTTCTTGACTATCGTTCTTCATGGGAGTTGTCAAACTTATAATAAAAATAAGAGAAATATAAACCTTACAAAACAGGTTTTAAACAACCATGCATTCTGGAAGAGAAGCATCTTCATTGCCTTTTAGAAGACAACATATCAAATCAAAACTTTTACTACAGCCCTAAGAGCCAGAAAGACCAGCAATAATGTTAATTTTAATCTGTGTAGTTTTAATGGTTTAATATTTTAATTATTTTTCTACTTGTTTTGTAAACTGTAAGCTTCCCAGAGTCACCTTGCAGGAGAGATGGGCAGCATAAACATTTAATTTAGCATAAGCATTAGATCCTCCCTTGCTATGTAGCATATTGGGCAGCAAGGGATCTCCAGCAAACAATTAATAAAGAAAAATAAAATAAATATACATAGAACTGTAATTATTAATGAAACATCAAATACATTATTATAGTAACTATGGTATAAATAGCAGTGACAGTCACCAAAAATTGTTGCTAAAATTCAACTGCAGGTAGGACAGACACCACAAATGATAACACAAAACTAGACAACCTGGAAAGATATGGCAAACTCCTGGTCAGATAGAAACAGTGGCAAATATTTATTTATTTATTAACTTTATCAAGTGTGTGTGTGTGTGTGTGTGTGTGTGTGTGTGTGTGTTGTAATTCTATGATGTTAACATAGAAAAAGCCCTGAATCTTGGAACCACTCATATTGTAATAATATTTAGCAACAAGTATTTTTATTTATTATTGCATTTTTATTTCCCCTTTCATCTGAGAGATAATGGCAAAACATAAGAATCTCCCCCCCCTCCCAATTTGGTTCATATAAGAACAGCCCCAACAGTTAGCAACTCCATTTGCTCCATAATTTACTTTTCTCTAGAACATCTACCGGTAACTATACAAGACAGTTTATGGCTGTTACAGACAGCTAGGCGAGTATGTTCTTTGAACACTCATTACACTTGTCAATATCCTAACAATATATCTGTGATATTTTTGTATCTAAGAGGGGGTTGTCTGAATCCATCCATGATTGTATATCATGCTGGTCATTCTATCAGCTTTTGTTAGTTCTCCACCATGATATTTTAACCAATATGGCAGAGATGGGAGAGTGGTTGCTTATTTCCAAGTTAGCCTCCATATAATCCTAACAGTGAGGACAATTAACCAGTGGAACAGAAATCGTGGGAGCTCCATCACTGGAGGTTTTTAAGAAGAGACTAGACAGTCACTTGTCTGAAATAGTATCACTTGTCTGAAATGGTATGGGTTCTCCTGCTTGAGCAGGGGGCTGGACTAGAAGACCTCCAAGGTCCCTTCCAGCTCTATTCTATTCTATTCTATTCTATTCTATTCTATTCTATTCTATTCTATTCTAAAACAACAGGGTAAATACAACTCCCTCCTGTTGCTTTAGAATGAAGCTTTTTTTTTTCACTTCAAATTATCCACCTTCAGTTATGGAATTTCCCAGCCCTCCTAAATTCAATGAGGCAAAAAAGTCTCTAGTCAGAACTTATCTCCTCCAGAAATAAAACATACAGTAGTAAGAGGAGTAACAAATTGCTTGGCACCTCATTAGCAATTGTAAAGCAGACTCCGTTTTCACCCTGGGGTCTCGTTGGAATGATTTGTTAGGTTGGTCTCTCTCTCTCTCTCTCTTCCCCCCCCCCTTCAGTCTTAATTGAAGGGAGTTGGAGGCAAGGCAAGAACAACAGTGATTATTTGTCTCCTTCTGGGATTCCTGTCTTGCTGTCTACTGCTAAAGTAGCTCTGTACCTTATGTTGTTTCTGGAACCTGAATCCAGCTCATGTAGCTTCTGTGTGGGTCAGCTGGTTCAGACAAGGTAGTCAACCTAAGGAAAGATATCTGTTTCATTTTGCTGTGTTTTAATGCAGAGGTCGAAGTAAGCTATCCCCCAATGGCCACACCATGTAGGGATATTCAGATTGTTGTTACTTTGTCAGATTGTTCCCCGCAATGTAGTAACTTGTCGTGCCAATTGCACTGCAGCATTAGGTCCTAGTCGGATTAGGCTCTCAATAGTATAAAATCTATTTGTACAATTGATGTATAATATACCTATTATAGGGCCATCAACCTTCAAGGTCAAGACTGAGATAGAGGAACAGCTTCCTCAAAACTTCTGCCCCTCCTAACAACCAACTGCCACAGACTGCCCTGGAACTATGGAAGGAGGGTAAGGAACTACTGGGCAACTGGACACAACCACACAACTGTCTGCCGGCTGGTCAAGAACAACCTTGGCCTGTATGGAAATTGCTAAATAGACTGTCTAAAAAAATAGGACTTCCCTGTAGAAGACATTCTGTGCAAATGTGGAAAAGAATAATCCATCTCGTGAATGCTACAGTGCATATGATGTCCTTCAACTGTAAGAAGGAAGATCTCGTGCCTGGCGAGAGAAAATGTTGTTGACATGGCCCTATAGTGGGTGAATGTTCATTTAGTTCTAATCCTATTCTACATCCTGTTTTCATGTGCTATATTTCTATGACCTATCTTATAACTATTTTATTTGTTCATTGATGAACGTTACAATTTGTAGGGGCTTCTGACATGAATGAAGAAAATGTAAAATGGCCTGAAGGTTTCCCGCTAAGGATAGTGTGCCCAGGTGCTTGCCACAGTTCTTCCCTCTATCTTTTAAAATCTCCTCCAGCTACTGACAAAATAGTGGCTGATTCATGATAAGATAGGGAACACCTTTCCATCTGTAGCTAAACTGAAACGATCCCAAACATATTTCTGAGCTGAACAAATAGGACTACTTCAGAATGTGACAGCCTTTAATAGAGTTGATTTCAGTATCCCTACATGAATGCATGGGTTTTTCATTTTTTTTTAAAAAAAGCACCTTGTACTTTATTTTTACAGTAAACTGCTTCAAGTTTCTTTATGGAATATAATCTTAGATATTTATAGAAACATTAAAAAAACTGAGGGGAGAAAATATCTAAAGTATTAGCCAGCAGCACCTCAAAAAGATGGGGTGTATGGGTCAGTTGAGATACAATTCATATAATTTAACAAAATACCAGTCAACAGGGCTTAATTTTAAAATGAAGACATTGAGGAAATCTAAGTCTGCTGGGGTACATGCTGTAAAAGGGACAGTTTTCTAGTCCTGAGTTTGTTATGGCTACTTTAAAAAAAAATCTGTTCATGATGAATTGTCCATTAAAGATACTTCCTATCTAAAAATAACAGTGTGTGATCTACTATAGCAGCGGTTCTCAACCTATGGGTCGCGACCCCATTTGGGGTCGATCGACCATTTCACGGGGGTCGCCAAGCAAGGCTGTCCGCCATTTTTCCCCCTTTTCCAGCGGGTGCCTTACCTCCCTTGAGCTGGGCCAGCTCCATCTCTGCCGCTTGCCAGCTACGCCTCGGCCGGCGCAGGGGGCGGAACCACGCATGTGCGGCGCTCCCAGGCAGGGAAAGTCCTCGACTTACGACCGGTTGGGTAGTCCTCGACTTACAACCAGTTTAGTCCTCGACTTACGACCGATTTAGTCCTTGACTTATGACCGGTTTAGTCCTCGACTTACAACCGGTTGGGGGTCGCGGCATTAAAAAGGTTGAGAACCACTGTACTATAGGTAATGTATCTCTGCAGATATTTAAAGTTTTTCCACAGGTCTGTGTAATAAAGATAACCACATAAGCACAAGAGCAGTGCATTATAGTCATACTACCAAGGTGCCATGGATACATTTGATCATAACCAATTCAATTTTTTTGTGATCAAACCCATACTAAGGCTGGGGGAAGCTACAAGGATTTATTTTTCAATGCCTTTTGTTCAAATGCTTTTGTTTTTATGTTCTAGAGAAGGGCTAGATTCAGCTAGCATTCTGGAATATTGGTATTTTGCAGCTGAGTATGTCTCCCATTGCAGACTTTTCTCAGGATGAAAAAGCTCCTTATCCAACAGTGCCCAGAATATGTTCTTGGCATTCCAGAAGCGTTCTCGAGGACAAGATTGCAGATCCCCATTATTAAACACCGAAAGGTAATTTAATTTGGAAGATGTATCATACAGAATTTGCTGCCGTAAGAACCGTATCAGGTCTCTGGGTGTGCTGTCAAGGGATGTAAAGTACACTTGATTAACTGCTGAAGGTAAGTTCATCATGCTGAACTTTTGGAGATGAAGACAGGTTCTGGCTGCTGGAAGCACAGTGATGAATGACTTGTTTAATTTGAAGAAATGAACTGTCAGAAACAATGGCTGTACAAAAGTTTCCCTTGTTATTAAGAGAAAGAGAGCCAAAATGACATTTCTACTTATTTGTGTAAGGGTTATTTCTATGAACTCTCCATCGAGTCCACGAGGTTTTTCAGTCCAGTTCAAATAGCTTAAGATATTTAGAAAGGGGAGTACTTGCAACTGTCTTTAAAACATTGAGCCATTTCTGTAATAGCAATTTGGATAATTGTATTTCCATTTTTATATTCTCTGGTTTTTATACATCAGCTCATGTGATCACTGACAATAAATGTGAGCTGTCAAGTGGTGAAAAGAACAATTAATATAAAAGTTACAGGATAATTAGCTAGTCATCTTCAAAGGATATGAAGGAAATAGAGCTGAATATAAAATAAAAGACTTAATGCTACGAAAAGGAAAACAAGGAATAGCAGATAGGATATAGACTAGAATTAAAGAGCCCCCATAAACTCTAAAACAGAGTTCAAACAATTAAGATGGATGAGGTGACTGTGGAATCAAAGGGGTAGGGCTTCAATCATGTGGCTGTAACCACCATCTTGGCTTTGCCTTCCATCATGGTCACCAATGAAGAGCGGTTATGACCCCCAAGAACTCATAAAAAGTCTAGAGGAAGACATGAAATTATGGTTGTGCAAGAACGAAGGCTGAAGGACCACATCATCTCCCAGACTCCAAATCTTAATATCCTTTGATTCTAGCTCCAATTCATGTGTGTTACGGATTTGAATTCTGTATTTGTTAGTGGTCCCTCACATCTTCTTCTCCAGCATTTTCCCCAAACCCAGAAAATCTAAGGCCAAGCAAGCAATCCTCAAATCTCCCATAACAAGATTTGGAGTCTGGGAGATGATGTGGTCCTTGGAGCTAGTATCAAAGGATATTATTTATTTATTCATACATTCACACAGTCCATGTATATTCTGAACTTTCTTTACAAAGGGACCCAAGTTGGCTAACAATAATAATGATTTTTTAAAGGCCACTGGGTCTTTCTTTTATTAGCAATAAATAAGAAAGTGAAGGTAAATAGCCATAGAGGGCATAAGGAATGGCCTTAAAGGATAAGACATGAGATTGTTGCCACTACCAAGGCAACAATCAGACAAGCATGACTTGAGACCATTCCAAGATACTAATTTGAGTTTCCTAGTCTGGTCTACCTTATAGGCCTGATGGCAACTCTGGCTGAAGGACCACAATCTACTATGAAGACTTTCCCAGGTACGCCTTGCAAGAAGACATAATTCAGAAGCTTTTGAAAACACAGGGATGATATAGCAGATAAAGTAACAGAAGTAGCTGTGTACTTTTAATGGTTCAGCTGCTTCCCACAAAATAATGACAATCTTACAAGAAGTTCTTATCAAGAAAAAGATATGTAGAAGAAGCAGTCCAGCAACAGATGGGCTCTTAGTTAAGCTGACTAATATTCATTCACCCACACAGTTGTCCATCCAGCCTCCTTTTTTCCATATGTATCATGCAGGCAATTAAAAAGGAAGCTAGCAAACCTCTGTAGAAAGCAAATCCTCCTTCTTAATATTTAAAAATCAAAATAAATTAATGAAGACATAGTAATTTTATTTGAAGAGACCTTGAAGGGAGAAAAAACAGAATCCTTGCATTTATTATTGTAGAGATGGATGCGCAGAGAACTTAAAGTAACTTGGTGTTAAGTAGGATCACATATTTCTAATAAGTTGAAAATTTTAAATCTATCATAGTAAAATGTATCTTAAGACAACTTAATGCAGTGGTTCTCAACCTGTGGGTCGGGACCCCATTTGGGGGTCGATCGACCATTTCATGGGGGTCGCCAAGCAAGGCTGTCCGCCATTTTTTTTGTCCGCCATTTTTTCTGTCCGCCATTTTTTTCCCCTTTTCCGGCGGGTGCCTTACCTCCCTTGGGCTGGGCCAGCTGGTGGTCGGCCTGCTCCGTCTCTGCCGCTTGCCATCTACGCCTCAGCCGGCGCAGGGGGCGGAACCACACATGCGTGGCACTCCCGGGCAGGGAAAGTCCTCGACTTACAACCGGTTGGGTAGTCCTCGACTTACGACTGGTTTAGTCCTCGACTTACGACCGGTTTAGTCCTCGACTTACGACCGGTTTAGTCCTCGACTTACAACCAGTTGAGAACCACTGACTTAATGGATTATCCTCAAACCACTGTAAGTCCTCGACTTACAAAAGGTTGAGAACCACTGACTTAATGGATTATCCTCAAACCACTGATTATGACCCAGGTGGCAATAAAACAAAGGTGGATTTCAGTGTCTTTATTGAAAGTAGAATTAAACTGAGGATGTGGAGCCACTGTCGTGGGGTGGTCACTAAGTGACATCCTTAAGATCACAGAAAATCAAGTTTAGGTTGAAAAGCCGATCAGTTACATTCTACATTCTTTGCTTCACCCATTAGATTTAATGCAAAATGTTTCCAATTACGATGAAAAGGCACAAAGTCTATTGTAAACAACAGTGTTCAACAAATTCCAAATGAAATAGAACCTGCATTACTAACCGCATGTAGGTTTTGGTGGTATCTGAGGGGGCAGAAACATCACTGAGCCAGATTTTTTTTTTTTTTTTTTTGCAGACCAGGATGTGAAGAAAGGTAGCCTCCATGTTCAATGTTCTTTATCTAATCATTTTCTGGATTCCTTTTAAAAATGAACAAAGGTGGCATTCATCAACCCACATTTTTCTGACCAGTCATGATGATGCCACATTAGTACAGTTGTGTGACTCTGTAAGCCACAACTGTCCAACCTTGGCAACTTTAAGCCTTGTGGACCTCAACTCCCCATGGCTGGCTGGAGAATTCTGGGAGTTGAAGTCCATAAGGCTTAAGGTTGCCAAGGTAGGTCACCCCTGTTGTAAGCAGAGTGAGTACTGCATGGCTTTATTATAGTGGCTATTTTTTTTTTTTAAATTGTCTCTTCTACATGGGAAGCCTGAAACCAGGTCTTCCTTTTCTCAAGAGAGTTTCTATTTTTCATTCTTTTCTTGTCACCCTCTTCCTCTTGGTTACACGGCCCTCCCTGAAACTAAAGAAGGCCTGAAACTCAAAATCTTGCCACCAAGAAACTTGCAATTATCTCTTTGGGACCTCTTCAGAACCATCTCTTTCAGGCCCTTTGCCTTTTTTCCTAGCTTCACCCTTTTGCTATCAGTTTCAGAAGACAGTTCTTTTCAGAACTACTCCTCCTAGACTTCCTTCCACTTTTGTTTTCTCTAACCACAACCGATAGACCTGTTTGAAAGGGAGCAGGGAGACGTGTCCTGCAGCTTATAAAATCATCTTGGCTTTATAAAGAGATCAGTGTTTGCTTTTTTGGAGGTTATATTCCTTTGGGAACATTTAAAGGAAAATGTTATAAATCAGGGCCTGCCACAACGGGTGATCTACCAAGTCAAATAAAACCCTCGAGCCATTATTTTTGGCTTGCAAGGGGCTTGACAACCGCCTGCCCCCTTCCCAGATTTCAGAGTCAGGAATGGAGCCAAAAAGTGTTGGGGAGGGGGGGAGAGTAAATCTGAGAGGTTTAGCCTCATTCCTGCCACCAGCACTTGAAAGTGAGCTAGCCTTTGCAAGGGGTTTTGTTTTGGGTTTTTTTTGGTAATTTTTCTGCATCTTGGACTTTGGGGTATATGCCTGTTGGGGGAGCCATATGCCTCAACATATCCAGCCCCCCTTCCCTTTGCAGATGGTAATTTCCAGAAGGGTGGTGCGAAGCCTTAGGAAGAGATGTTTTCACAATGTGTGTTGCCATGAGTGAAATGCCTTTTCTGAAACCAATAAATCCCTTGGAAGGCTGACACAATTATTTTGAAGGCTTGCATTGGTTATCTGTGTTTGAGTGTGTGTGTTATTTCATTTCACTGGTAGTCCCATTGCAAGTGTCTGTGCATGTAGGCACACACAGAGACAATCACCAACAACCTTCCAAAGGATACAACTGATTAACGCTTCAAGGTGAGTTACTTCACTCATGCTAATATGTTTGGAGTAGCACTTTTTTTCCTCTCAAATGCTTTTCAGAGCCCTACTTTCTAACAGCTGTCATCAGTCGGTTAAAGCAGAAGCCAAAAGAGAAGGATTCAATTAGCACAGGAGTTTTGCATTGCTAGTTCTGTTTTCATGTCATCACATCTGCATCTAACAAAGCTGTTTGGTTTAGCCTAATCACACTAAAGAGGGTGTATTCCCCGTGCAAACAGCCAGCATCAACTACATTGTTGGGCAATAATCATTCAGAAAATGTATCTGATGATCACAATGATCATGGTGAGCTGGTAACTTAATGGAACAAGATTGTTGTCAAGAAACTGGTCTCTAGCTGATAGATGCCCTCTACTGAAGTAGTAGGTCTGTGCCAAATCTTTCCAGTCTTGTGAGCTATTTTAGCAGTTTTTCCTGCTTAACTTGTTCAAGATTGTAAACGGTCAAATCTCTGAATTAGCAACTGACCTCTTTTGGAATGCAGGAGTGATTTGATAGACCCAAAAATACTCAGTTAGTTTCATGGCTAAGAATAAAACTGAATCTTAGCCAAAATAGTGGATGGAGAAATGCAGCTTCCAGTCCCCATTGATTCATGAATCTTTGTGGCAGATCACTGTCTTTCATAGCTCTCTTTTTAACAGGGTCATTTTAAAAGTAGAGTGTAAGAGTAGAGTATGCTACTGGAATAAAGGCGGGATAGAACTGCAGTAAGAAAATTAAAAAAAAAAAAAACCTTCCACATAAATTCCATTGGATGGTAAGGGAGTTACTGATAGAGATGCATGAATTGGCTTTGGCCCAATTTGAACATTGATTCAAACTGGATCTAGTTCAGTATAATTTGGTGCTTTGAATTAATTCATATTAATTAATATGTTTCAATAATTTGATTCAAAAGATTAAAGATGGGTTACAGATAGTTCTCAGCTTACAACCATTTGGTGCAGTGGTTAGAATGCAGTGGTGACACAATGGTTAGAATGCAGTATTGCAGGCTCACTGTGACCACAGCCAGGAGTTCAATCCTAACCACTCAAGGTTGACTCAGCCTTCCATCCTTCTGAGGTCGGTAAAACCCAGATTGTTGGGGGCAATATGCTAACATTTGTAAACTGCTCAGAGCGGGCCGTAAAGCACTATGAAGCGGTATGCTATTGTTGTTTGTTTAACAATGGATTTGAAATTATGATGGCCCTGAAAAAAATCAACCTATGACCCATCCTCATAGCTACAATCATCGCACATCCCCAGTGTCAGGTGACTGCAATTCAGGTGTTTGGCAACCAGCTTATGTTTACAATGGTTGCAGCATCTTGCGGTCACGTGTGATTTGCAACCTTTCCAGAGAGCTTCCATCAAGCAAAGTCATTGGGGGAAACTGGATCTGCTTAATGACAGCAAGATTAATAATAACAGTAAAAATGGTTGTAAAATTGGGTCCAGCCAATGACTGTATCACTTAGCAACCAAAACTCTGGTCCCAACTATGGTTGTAAGCTGAGGACTACCTATAATTCAACATGGTTTTCTGAATCAGTTAAAAAAAGATGCATCAAGTTATATATAGAGAGATAGAGATAGATAGATAGATAGATAGAAATAGATAGATAGATATAGATAGATAGATAGATAGATAGATAGATAGATAGATAGATAGATAGATAGATAGATAGATAGATAGATAGATAGAGATACAGAGACACAGAGAGATAGAGATAGAGATAGAGATATTATTTTCATTTTATTAGTACTATGTTACTTTAGGTTACTATGGAGTGGTAAAAGCAGCCTGGGAAAAAACTGGGTAGGACATTGGGGCGAGATAGAGACAAGGAAAGAGGAAGAAGCCATGGAAGGGAATGCATTTGGGAAAATGTCATGGTGGAGTCAAGAAAACAACAATCCAGTAAAGTGTGGTTGCAGGGAGTAGACAACTGTGGGAAGGAGAAAACCAGGGCTTTTTTGTGTCATAGAACGCCCAGAACGGAGTTCCGGCACCTTTTTGGGGTGGAATCTTGTAGGGTAGGCAAGGCGGGTTGTATGACATGTGTGAGTTCTGGCACCTTTTTTTTTTTTTTTTTTTTTTACAAAAAAAGCACTGGAGAAAACAGATACTGTATGTTGTATGGAGCCTGGAGAATATACTTTGTGTCATTCCAGTTTTAGAACATAGAAGTCAGAACTGAGAAGGAGCTTCTCAGAATTATTTAATCTCTTAATATTATGGATAAAGTCTTTAGTCCAATCCACCAGGCATTTTTTTTGGACAGCCATGGAATTCCAGTGCACCATCAAAGTTCTGCATTAAAAAAAACACCAAATCTCTGTCCATGCAATCTTTGTACCTTCTATTGGGATCGATATGGCAATGAATGAATGGGGATGCCCATTCACACGCAGACATGCATATGGATGCATTTTTGTACAACTCCTCCATTCATCTTGATGGGACTTCTGCAGGAACTATTCCTGGAACAGAAGCTAACCAGGTGCCTCCACCGCTGAAGCCAGGGCTGGAATTCCAGCCTGGCCTGAGGGCTCCATGGCAGCTCCTCTCCCTCCCTGCTGACCTTCCTGTTGAAACATTGAGGTTTTCATCTGGCTCCTGGCTTCCCTTCTCCACTTGCAGAATTAAATGTCACCAGCAGAAAGAGGGAGGGAATGCCACCATTGCTAAAGCAAAATAAATAACACACCGTTTGGCGTCTTGAAGGTTTTTCCTTCAGCCTTTTAAAAATCTGAAATGGTTTTTTTGGAAAGCCTCTACTTGAATAACTCATGTCTTCATCAACAGGACAAATCTGTCTTAAAGAAAGAAGGTACAGTGAGCAAGTACAAATACTGTGGTCCAGCAAATGACGTCGAGGCCAGCCAGGTAATTAAAGTGCCGCGAGTGCTCTGGGCATAGGAATGGAAAAGGGGTGGGTGGGGAGCTTATGGAGCGTTATGGTATTTAAGGTGGCTCCATCTAATTTTTCTTCCTGACCAAAAAATTTAAAAAAATTTAAAAATAAAAACAAGCATTCCCTATGTCAAGGTGAAGAGATGGAAATTTTGCCGAAGGAGAGAACCCAGTTTCACTTTTAAGAGGCAGATCTGGGCTATCTTTGGGAGGGGCCGGGTCTCTGAATCCACAACTTAGCAAATAAATGCTAAGCTTTTTCCATGGGTGGGAGGGAGGGAGGGAGAAGGGATAGGAAAACTGTATGTCTGTGAACCTTTTCTGGAGTGTGTAGATGTCCTGGTAGCCAGGGGTTTACTTATGAGTAGCTACATGTAAGGTGGCCAGGGAACAATCTCTTTTTAAAAAGAAAAAGGAAATATCAAGAAAGTAAATAGCCACAAATTAAACCTGTAGCTATAAGCAAATAGGAACAAGCAGGTTAAAATGGGCAGGATAGAAGCATCTGATGAGACGTTAAAGAGCCAAGAGAATGCGTTGTTTGAAAAGTTTGCATTGTTTTAAAATGGGTTGTTTCTGGAATATCCTCAAGAAAAAGTTGAAACCGATGTCTCCTTCATTTTCTCTTTTCATTCTTACACAATATTTGAAGCTGATTACTTGCAATCTTATTAGCTCATTTTAATAACCTGCTTGTTATTTTGGGAGGCAATTGATATAAAAAAGAGTAATGGTAGTCCAGTTTCTTTGAACGATATTAACTCTATCTAAAAGCCACCCAACGGACTTCAGACTGTGAAGGCATCTCAACAAAAGACCTCTAAAATGAATTTCAATCTTGTTCCTCACGAGTGCTAGCTTACTGTCAAGGCAAAAAGTTGTTATACAATAGACAGAATCCAAATGAACCCTCCTTTCATTTATTTTGCATTTCTAATTGATTACTTCATTGATTTTTTAAAAAATCAACTATTTTGCTTTTACATTTATTGTAGCTATCACAGGATAAGTCAGGAGAGGAGATGCAAGTTTGGGGTCATTTTCATTGCCATATACACCAAAAAAGTGTTAACACAGAAAGTTTAGGCAATCTATATTTATACAGTTTATAGAATCTATAAACTGATAATGCCAGCTCTGAAGGCCCTCAAAGATAGGAATGTCCACGACATGCTGTCCAATTTCTAACTGTAACTATTTATTTATCTGTTTATTTATATCCTCTTTATTATTTTTACAAATGACTAAAGGCAAATGCATCTAATCCTCCTTTCTCCCCCCACCTCTGTTTTCCCCACAACAACCCTATGAGGCAGATGGCCTGAGAAAAAGTGACTATCTCAAGATCCCCAGATGGCTTTCATGGCTAAGACAGGACGTAAATTCATAGTCTCTTGCTTTGTAGACTGGTGCTTTAACCACTAGACCACACTAGCTAGCTATGAGCCCAAAGTCTGGGATATAGATAGAGATATGACCTTTAATACCCTGAGCTTAATCCAGAAGCATGGTAGACACAAGTGAAATGCAAAAGAAAAAAAATGAAGCCACATGGCCTTTATATTTTGACCATATATCAGCTAATCCGTCCTCATTTGCAATAGTGGAAGCAGACTCTGATTCATTGTCAGAGTGCCCTGCGTAATCTAGATGAGAATTTACCAGTTCCTGAACTATAGTAGTAATAGGAATCGTCCGCACTGGCAAGAATCAGTCTGGGTTGCCAAGAATCAGTCTGGGTTGCCAAGGTTACTTGAGCTTCCAGTGATTAAAAAAAATGAATCTTAGAATTCATTCCAGCTTCACCAGGGAGAGTGGAATTCATCCAGGATAGATTACATAATTTTAGAATAGAATAGAACAGGGGTGTCAAACTCAATTTCATTCAGCATTGTGGTTGCCCTCGGGGGGAGGGCTGGTGGGTGCGGCCTACTGAGTGGGCATGGATGGAGTGGGTGTGCCTACTGGGTGGGCATGGGCAGCTCTACATCATTTACGTCAAGGGTGCCTGTGGGGGCCTGGGCAGGAGTGGGACAGATCTGAGGGTCTCTGGCAAAAGGGGGTGGGACCGGGGCAAGTGCCAAGGCATGGTCCATTTCTTCATTCCTCACAAAGGGTGACACCTCCCCAGCATGCACCCAGGGGGCGGGGGCGACACAGCAGGGGCTGGTTCCTCGCTGTTTCTAGACGGCCTTGTGGAGCTAAGACTGAATGCATTTCAGCATAGATGGCCACCACAAAATTGTACATTGGCTCCTGGCCAGCCTGGGCCAGGGCCAAGACAGCAGGGGCCGTTCCCTCACTGTTTCCAGAATGGCTTCGCAGGCCACATGAAACCACTTCATGGGCCGCATCCGGCCCCCAGGCCTTGGGTTTGACATGTCTGGAATAGAATAACAGAGTTGGAAGGGAGCTTGGAGGTCTTCTAGTCTAACACCCTGCTCAGGCAGAAAACGCTATACCATTTCAGACAAATGGTTGTCCAATCTCTTCTTAAATTTCTAGATCAAATCATCTAGTTGGCTGCTAAATAGGCACCACCTTGTTAGCTTCAAAAGAAAACAGGACCTTTCTTTTTTTCTTCTTTTTCTTTGTCTTTTCCTCCCTTAGTGCAGCAGCATCATCACTCTAATGCTACAATAATAATAAAAAAAACAGGGGAATAGGCTATGTGCTTTGGTCCCTACCTTTATCTGAAGATCCATGGAAACTTTCTAAAAAGGAAGAAATAGCCATTTAGCTTCACAGAAACAAAGCAGAAGCAGCATTACTGCTTGTAGATTTAAAAAAAAAAACAGGATGGAAAGAGATGCTTTGCAGATCCGTGGGCAGCGAATAAGATAACAAGAGGACTATGCTTCACCCACTTGAGCAAAAGTCAAAATAGCCTGCTCTGGAAGAAGTATGAGTTGAATGGAACATAAGGTTCTAGGTCTGAGGATGATTCATTGACTTCATAGACTCTTTTGCTCTCTATAGAACAACTAGCTACTGTCAACCAGCCGAGATGATAACAGCCTGGCAGACCACAACACCAGGGCTGCCCAGGTCATAGGAAGGGAAGGGTTTGTGTTCAGCCACTGTGGCTAACTGGAGCTGGAGCTTTGGCTAGAATGGAATAAAGGCCTGAAGACTGTCTATCCAGAAGGATTCAAGGTAGCTCGGTCAGAAAACAGCTTTGAATCAACATTAGAAAATAGAGATGTGGGGTGAGAGTGGAAGGAGGACAATGGCATCTGCTTCTTCATTCAGGAAATGGTGAGTGTCCATTATTGGCAATAGGCCATGCAGATTAGGTAGACCTCTACCTAATCCTGTTTTATCATTGTTTGTGGGTGTGTTTTTGTGTGTGTGTGTGTGTGTGTGTGTGTGTGTGTGTGAGAGAGAGAGAGAGAGAGAGAGAGAGAGAGAGAGAGAGAGAGAGAGAGA
>NW_015386414.1:106990-114187 GCF_001527695.2 Protobothrops mucrosquamatus
ATTTTAAAACACATACATGTCTCTTTAAAGAGCTGGAGTTTGATTGAGTGGGTTTATTTTCATAACATTTCTTAACTGAAGGCGTGTGTGTGGTGTGGTGGAGGAGGGGAGAACCTTCACTATTGATGCCAAAGAAATATTAGAGACAAAGCTGGGAAAATGGTTTTTCCATTATTTCTCCTGAAAAACTCTATCTGCCCATCATAAGTCAACAAACAACAGGCTGATTGACAAGTTAAAATGTTTAGTTTAACCTGAAAACCACACAAACTGCCTGTACATTTTCTCGTGTAGGAGAGCGATGTAAAAGAGATGTAAAACAAACAAACAACCTCTTCCACCTTTGCCTGTCATCCAGTTCCTCCCCTTGTACATGACCTGGGTGGCAGTCACGCCCCCAGCTTATATTTGCTCTTGAAACAGCAGGCCTTCTCTAGCCTGTTGAAAAAAAAGCTCATGTCAATGGCATCCCAATGAAGGCTCTTTGGGCTTGTCCAAGCAGCAGCAAGACCTTTCCCTGTAGCAGTCTTAATGAGGAAGGGAGAGGAAGGGAGAGAAATAGTAAATCCAAATCAATTCTGGGTGGAGATTTTGGTGCTCTCTGACATTCTTGCAGATGTTTCATTACCCAGTCAGGTAACATCATCAGTGTTAGGTTCTGGACATACTTCTGGGTATATTTTCACTTCTGGATACGTACTTTTACAGCATTGTAAGCCATGGGTTGTTTTTATCAAGGCTGAACAGTGACAGTAGTCTGGTTAGACAACCGTTTGTCTGAAAGGGTTTCTTGCTTCAGCAGCGATTGAACTAGAACACCTCCAAGGGGCCTTCCAACTCTGTTATTCCATTTTAAAAATAACACTAGGCCATTAATTAACTTTTACAAAATGCAATGACAAAAACATGGACAAACTTTTGATTCCTGCAGGCCACATTTTAAGTTGTGGCAGAGACTGTAGAGGGGATGATATATATATAAGGGGTCTTCAAACTTGGCCCTTTTATGACTTGTGCTGACTCAGCATGCTGGCTGAGGAATTCTGGGAGTTGAAGTCCACAAGTCATAAAAGGGCCAAGTTTGAAGACCCCTGATATATATAGTGTTTCAGTTACTGATTGCTCAAGGCACTTCCTGTATCAACGCTGGTTGGGCTGAGATGACTACATTCATCCTGTAAGTCAGTTCTAAGACTTACACTAATGGCAGGAAAGGATGTTGTTGATCTTTAATGGTTTTTGGTAACTCCAGTATCCAACTCGAGGTTTGGAGAAGAGGATTTGACAGCCTTGAGCCCTAATGGCCTATTCTGATCATACAAGATGGATGACATAGTCTCATCCTAATGATATATTCTCATCAAATAGGATATAAATAGAAAGCATAATACAAAATGTGGTCCAGTCCCCACACAATCCCAGTGGAGATGGGGGATATACATGGTCAGAATTTCAAGCTGAGGGACTAAATATCCAATGCTGGAAATTAGAAAACTTTAGAGTTTAAAGAAATTTCAATCACCAGGAGGGTCACAAGGACATCAAAACATATATATGGGACAGAGGGAGGCATTTTTTTATGACCAGGAATGTTTGTTTATTTATGTTTATTTATCTAACAGTTCGAATATGAAAAAAGCCCAACCTAGTTCATATACATGCAAGAACTAGAGCCACAAAGGAGATACATAAATAGATAATAATAAAACAAAATTATAGTCAAGGAAGCAGTATTACTACCATAAATAGAATAAAATAATCTATAAGGGGGGGAGAGAAATTCATATTTTGTCCTGTTATTTTTCAAATGCAACTAGCATTTGAAAATATGCTGTTCTCAACGTGGAGGAAAAATTAATGTTTCAAGGCCAGGAACACTTGAGAAACCTGTCATCCATGAATGTAACCATTCCCCGTTTAAGGCACCCAAGTAAGAGGCCATCAGGACAACTTGTGGTAATGAATTCCCCAAGTTAATTACGTGCTCTGTGAAGAAGTACTTGCTTCAGTCTGTTCTAATTAGCTTCACTGGATGACACCCTGCTCTCCCATCCTGCTCCACTTGTAGTGTTTATAAAAGGAGAAAGTTTCCTCTTTTCTTTCTCCATTGCCATTCATAATTATATTCACCTCATTATTTCTTTCCTTGGCCACCTGTTAGGCTAAACAGTACTAAATAATTTTAGCTTTTTTTCTTTTCATAAGAAGGATGTTTGAGACCCTGATCATTCTGTATTTTCCCCCAGCTCTTAAATCTACAGGATTTTTCAATTGTGCCCATCAAAACTGTACATAATGTTCCAGATAAATTGTGGCTCAGTGTTGTACAGTATTTTATGAACAGTTTTTGTTTCAGTTCTTTTGCTCGTGATTTCAGGGCTAAAATAAGCCTTTTTTTTACAGATGCTGCACAGCAAATTAATCTCTTCATTGAGCTATTCACTATGATCCTGACCCCCCCCCCCCCGGTTTGGTTACTGATAGTTCAGACCCTATCACTGAATATGTATGAAGTTTGGAGGTCTTGTTCCCATGTATATCATTTTACATTTACTTAAACTCAACTGCATTTGCCATTTGATGGATCATTATCCTGATTTAAAACAGTTCTTCGCTTACTTTTGTTTTCATTACCCTGAATACCTTGGTATCATCCAAAAATGTAGCCAACCCATTGCTTACTCATAATTCAAGATCACTAATGAACAAATTGAAAAGTATCCAACTAATTTAAAAAAAAAAACCCTGCCAGAAAGTAAAGTTTGGAAATAAATGGTCAATTTTCTTAGGGAAGGGAAGGATTTTTCTTCTTACTTTCCTCCCCTAAGAAAATTTACTGTTTATTTCCAATCTTTACTTTCTGGCAGTTTTTTTTTTTATTAGGTAGCAAGCTATAAAAAAAAAACTGTTCTTTGTTCCGTGACTGCTAAATTTACTCAAGAACTATTGATGAGGAAATTTGTCAAAATCTGTTTATCAAAGTTTGTGAAAATCCAAAGTTCCATCTACCTGCTTTTTGAGTCTCTAAACAATTAAAGTTTACAAAGCGGGAATTTCTCTGCAGAATTTCTATGCCACAATCTTGTCCTCTATTCATTTTAGTTATTTTTTTCCCCTTTGATAACTATTTCTATCACTTTGCTCAGGATAGATGATACAAGACCAAAATGTAGTTTTCCTAACCCTGAGATCTTTTTAAAAAATTGGCACTCCTTTGACTACTTTCCAATTGTCTGAGATAGATACATTGTCATATTTTGTGCAGCAGATCATTAACATTTGGGTGGATGCCCACAAGACCTAGTGATTTTATTACTCTATACTGTTGAAAGATATCTTCAGATAGATGGCCTCTTCCTGGACTGTCAGGAGCTCGCAATTGCAGGCAAAAAATGAGAGGTATGTGACTTGCAACAGCTTCAAGGACAGCTATAGACTGCAACTTCGTGGGAAAGCCAGGAGAAAAATGCAATGGCACTGTGCAATCAATAGTTTTGTATGGATTCTCCTCTAGCTGAACTGTGCCTGTGAGCCTATTGCCAAGTCTAGCCTAGGACTAGAGCCAAACTGTGAAGTGTCAGGAGATCAATGATTTATTGCTGAGTCCTAGATGTTGACACTGTGGAATCCATTTCAGCTGAGCCTCAATTATTGTGTTTAAAACAACTTCCAGGCATTTCAAAGAAAATCATCCCTCTTGACCTTTCCATTTCAATGGCTGCCTCATCTTTTCTGCTTTTGCAATCAACTGTCATTGTGTTGGACCCTGATGGCAATTTCTTATTTACACTTTTGCTAAATGTAAGTCAGTTTCCTACAGTTTCTATAATGCATACTGTATGTCTTGTGTCAGAGCATGGTCATCGCTTAGGATTAAATCTAGCATTTCCTCATCTCTGATATTTCCAAGATCCAGTGGCTCTAAGGTATGCTCATGGTCACCCTCTCAAGGTTACTTTGGTATTTTGATCAGGTGGGGTAATAACATGTCCCTATATCCAATTTTTGTGACTAGATATTACCACCAATTGTCATTCTGTGAGGGAATTTTCCACTAAGTTGTCTGCTCTGTAATATTTGGATTCAGGATTAGCCCCCAAAGTTCCTCCATGCAGATCTATAACTTTCTCCAAGCCTCTCTAGCTGCTCTTGCATAGGGAACTGAAAGCATATGTGAAAATGCTACCTGATCAGGTCTGACTTTCACTCTGTTCCTAAGTAATAACTTAAATTTCGTATCCAGGTGTGGCTGATTATATTCACTCACAAAGCTACTTTCATCCTTGGAGCAGGATGAAGTTATCACTCAGGGGAAGTTTTCATCTACATCCCTTTCTGACTCTCTGAGCATTTTTAACTGAGGCACTTTGGTTCCAAGAAAACTGACTTGCTCTCTGACAGCCAGGAGCTCATTGCACCAAACACAAACCCACACTTTACGCTGAACAGGCAGATGTGCATTTGACACTTTATGCTATAAACTACCAAGAAATCTCTCCCCAACCAATGTTCTATGTTCATTCTAGTTATTGCTGATTACTTGGCTTTCTTCTTTAGGAACATTTTGACTTCAAAGATAACACCTATGTTATAGTTTATCCAGTGTAGAGTTTTGGAGAGGAGATCAGTGTAATCTTCCTTCTGTTCTCTTACCTCACTAATCTCCCCTGTTCCTCTTTGCTTGTTCTGATTGTAGGTTGTCCTCTCCACTTTCTAAAGAGAGCAGTGCTTTTTGATGCTCATGAACTCTCAACAGATTCAGAGAGGGAAGACAGATTCAAACTGATACTGTATTATCAGAGGATATTGTTGGTTTGTATTTCTATATATTTACATCTATCTCTATCATCTCTATCTCTCTCTATAGAACATCACTTTGATTTCCATCTGATTCCACAGATATTTGTTTGGTTCATTTTTCAATCAGAACTGGCAAAACAAAAGTGCAATTACTTTTATTAAAGGCATAAACTCTTGACTTTTTTAAAATTGTGAAAGTTAAAAAAAAGAACAGATTACTATATTTTTAGTATGCAACATTAGAAAATGTTCCACACAATCCAATATACGTAATCACACTTGACAATAAGCAGCAGAGCAGCTTAGATATCAATGAAGGAAGATACTCTAATTTGTTTGAGAAACTTTTCCATTTGGCCAAGTTATTAAAGGAAGAGAAATTGTGCATCTGTTTTCCAGCGTGCAGTTTCAGATAACAAACAGATCTTCCTGGCTGATGTCAACAGTGCAAAAAGAACTCCTCCAGTTTTGGCACTTCTTGTACAATTTATGCAGTCAATGCTATTCAGTTTGTTTAGTTTCCTCATTTGTTTGCTTTTGCACTGAGATGAGGAACCCACCAAATGCTGTTTTTCCACATGGGAAACCAACTGTGTGTGGTAAAAGTGACTACAATGACTCTGGACTTCATTGAAATCAAAGGGTGAAAATCCAGCCAGTGTAACAAAAAGAGCAACAACAAGCAATATAGCCTTAAAAAAGGATATGTGACCCTTCTCCCAACATAATCTTGTTTGTTTCTAAGCATTTTTGGAAGGCCAAATAATGAATTTTCAATGTGTTATAAATCATTCTCGAAATCTTACAAAAGAAGGTGAAGGTCATATTTGTTATGAAAACAGGTCTTGTGATTAGCGAATAAATGAAAGAACCAGAATTGTTCAGATGTGCATAGCATCATTTCAGCAAAGGATTGAGATCCACATAATTATGTACAATCTATTTTGGAAGATAGCCTTGCTTGAAAATTGATACACAATGGACAGAGAGGTGTGTGCCTTTAATATTACCTATTTATATAGGTTGACTTACTCATGATCACATTAACTGGGTGTCAGTGGGTATTGAGTTGGAAGTTCCTACTATTGCTGTATTTTGGCTTGAAATTAATAATATTTATGTTAAACCAACATAAGCTGTCTGACTATATTTCCAACATTTGTACTGTATCAAGAATTATAAACTCTCTGTCCAAAAGGGAAGTCAGCAAAAGAACATTTGTCAAATATAATTGATATTTGATAGTGAGTTCATAATAGATTCTGTTCATTATTTGAATCAACTGGTTTTGATAGAGGAGTAGAAAAAAGATCTCTCAAAATATAGTCAAAAATATAGTCAAATTTCTGTTGTCTTTTCTTTTTGACTATAATTAATTCAGACTATCAACTTGCAATTATTTGAATAAGACTAAATGTGTTATCTGCATCCTTTTATTTCACTGCTACTGTGTTGTTATTACTTTTGTTTAGTAAGAAAATAAAATATACATTCAGATTTGTGCTAAATAACTAGTCTCAACTGAATGATTGAAGTCTGAGCAACAGCATCTTCCAAGGTCTTTGAAGCTCCCAAAATAATGTTCACCATCAATTTAGGGTGTGTCCAACTCCATATTAATCTGAGCAACTCAATATAATATATTATAAAACAACAAACAAGTAAACAAAAGAGATCAAGATGGGATCTGATCACTCTATGCAATCTTAAACAAAGACACAACCAACAATAGGCTCCATCCATTTCAACCTAAGGCCAGAACAATTAATCAGTGGAACAACTTGCCTCCAGAAGTTGTGATTGCTCCAATACTGGAAATTTTTAAGAAAAGATTGGGCAACCATTTGTCTGAAATGGTATAGGGTTTCCTACCTGAGCAGGGGGTTGGACTAGAAGACTTCCAAGGTCCCTTCAACTCTGTTATTCTGTTAAATCATAACATTTCTTCAAGCCTTCATGGAGCCCCTGTGATGACATCGTGTCCCCCCCCCCCGGGATTGGTGGACCACAGGTTAAGAACCACTGGAGTAGGAGATGCAAAATTTCCAGAAAGATCTCATTCCATAGGACAGATGATCTCAAATGATGAGGTACGGAGGACAAATGAACAAAAGTAATGCAAGCAGCATTACTTCCATTTGCCACATCTTTCATTTGTGAACCGCCTGAGACTATGACTACAACTGAGTAACACTATAGACGAGGGGATAGATGGGGAACTCATCAAATTTGCAGATGACACCAAGCTGGCAGGAATAGCCAACACTCCAGAAGACAGGCTTAGGATACAGGAGGACCTGGACAGACTTGAACACTGGGCGCTATCTAACAAAATGAAATTCAATGGTGAAAAAAGTAAGGTTCTACATTTAGGCAAGAAAAACCAAATGTACAGGT
>NW_015386414.1:114339-140217 GCF_001527695.2 Protobothrops mucrosquamatus
GAAGTGGTGAATGCTCCAACACTGGAAGTTTTTAAGAAGAGACTGGACAGCCGTTTGTCTGAAATGGTATAGGGTTCCTGCCTGGGCAGGGGGTTGGACTCGATGACCTCCAAGGTCCCTTCCAACTTTATTATTATTATTATTATTATTATTATTATTATTATTATTATTATTATTATTATTATTATTATTATTATTAAGATACTGAGAAAGTGCTGTGGCAAAATGTTGCTCATGTGGTGGAAAAGATGAGGGGGGAAAAGTGTGTTTCTTCAATAGCAGAAGCATATCCCCAGTTCAGAACTTTGTATTTTGTTATGGCAGTGAGAAATAATATAATCACCTCAGTTTATCTGCCCACCTCACCTCCCTGGCATACACCTGGCTATCATGATAGAGTCGGAAGCTTCTTTCTATTTGTCCAACTGGACAGACTGGAAATGGAAACACTGTGAAAAATTCTTGAATTTTCTGAAATTTGGTAACTATCCTTCACTTTAAAATTGTTGCAGGCACAACTATGCTTAGGTACAGGCTAGGACTACAGATTCATTTTGCATCACTTACTTTTCACTTCAGTTCCAAACAGCCAAACCAATGGCAAGGGATTGTAGGAACTATAATCCCAAATATCTAGGGGACATCAGGTTGTGTGTCCTTGTTTCAGATAGATTCTTTTTAGTTAAGATCCAGATTTGTGCTCCTGTATAATATGGCAGTATGTTAATCCTAAAATATAAATCCATGGTTAATTCCATTAATTTCATTTTTAATGTGATGCAGAAAGGCTCTTCTTGTGTAAGTCAGTCATTTTGTTTTATTTTATTTCCTCTATTCCTTTCCACCCCTGATATTTTGGAGGCATACTACCCTCAATCAGGTGTTGTTTCTGTTCAGCAAACATACCACCCACCTTGTCAAGCTTCACTCCTGTTGCCTTCATCAGACTGGGCCCATCTTTCTCCACAATGCTGCCTTTGCTTTATGGAGCCCACCATTTTCTTTTCTTTTTTTTTTAAAGGGGGTTAATAAATTTGCCAGCCAAGATACATGCCCCTGCTATTAGAGGCAGCCCTGACATACAGATTTCTAATAAGGGCTAAATTCTAAAGGGAATTGGGTTTTCTTTTTCCTTGCTTCTTTCGTCTCTCTACTCTGAACATGTGGTTAGGGGAAGGCAGTTAACTGTGGTTTGCTTAGAGCAGCCAATATAAGCAGACTAAATACCACATGGATTGCTGGAAGGGCTCACGGGCTATTTCATGGAGTGCTATGAATCAAGGGATCTCCAGTAGATGAAGACATGGCTCAGGCATGACAGAATACAGAAAGTAGCCCACTGCTATGGAGTCATTGCACATCCATGACATGAATTCTGGAGATGTGGCTTCTTGTACTATGCCTATTACTATATTTATTTCCTAAAAACTAGCTCAAGTTGTATGTTTGCAGCATACTCTGCACACTGACCCACACCACCAATAAGTTGATTGTAAAGGAAAATAGTATTACAACAGTTAATGCTGTTATCAAAATTGTTCAAACTTGCCCTTTAATGAACGAATGGTTTGAGTCACAAACTGCAGGGGGAAATATACTCTTATTGTGCAAGGCAGCCTGAACTATTTTTCTTGAGAATCCTGCTAACCTCTACCCCACGTTCAATCACACTCTTTCAGATAGTCCCTTGACTAATTGGGACTGAAATGGAGGGAAAGAGGAGAGAAACCAGAAAAATCTTATTAGTGTTTTTAAGGGTACAAAATAAGAATGTTAAAACTCAGTAGCATATTCAAGCATTGTTACCAGCAATAAATATGGCTTTTAATGAGTTAAGCATATCTTC
Source organism: Protobothrops mucrosquamatus (assembly GCF_001527695.2). Lineage (NCBI taxonomy): Eukaryota > Metazoa > Chordata > Lepidosauria > Squamata > Viperidae > Protobothrops > Protobothrops mucrosquamatus. Next base: position 116,186 of record NW_015386414.1, read on the forward strand.
AAATTTAGAAATTAGGATATTTCCCAAGATGTCTAACTTTCAGTTTTCCTTCTAACTATTTGCCTTAATATATTCCAGTATTTAGCATGATACATAATGCTAAAAACCTGCTGCAATCAATACATTTTTGTATCCCCCTCAACTTTTTGAGTCTGCCTACAGATAGTCCTCGACTTACGACCACAGTCAAGCCCAAATTTTCTGTCGCTAAGTGAGGCAGTTGTTAAGAGAATTGTGCCTCATTTCACAATCTTTTTGCCACAGTTGTTAAACGAATCTGCAGTTATTAAGTGAATCACTGCCATCATTAAGCGAATCTGACTTCCCCCATTGCCTTTGCTTGTTGGAAGCTGGCAGGAAGGTTTATAAATGGTGATCGCATGACCCCGGAACAGTGCAACTGTCATAAATACATGCCAGTTGCCAAGTGCCCAAATTTTGATCACATGACCATGAGGATGCTGCAACAGTCTTAAGTGTGAAAATTGATCATGTCACTTTTTTCAGTGTTTTGTAACTTTGAACGGTTGCTAAACATATGGTCAAGGGCTACCTGTATTTATTTGGCTTTTCTTTCTTCATGTGTAGCTTTTTCAAATATCTTAAGTTTTTTTTTTCTTGGATTTAGGAATTATTGCAATGGTTTGGTTAATTTGCACCTTCTCTTGCACCTTAGTTTTTCCATAAGGGAAAATAAATGGATCTCTTGCAGTCTCTAGGGCCTAGGCCATATAAACTTGGCCTCTGTTTATTGACATAGAGCTGTTAGCACTCTATCTCTTCTCCTGCATCTTTAGACAGATTAGTTGATAGTTCAAATGCACCTGGATAGTTAGTCTATTGCAGTGGTAGCGAACCTATGGCACGCGTGCCAGAGGTGGCACTCAGAGGTCTCTTGGTGGGCACGCGCGTCATGCCCTGGAGATGGCAACCGTCCCTCTTAAGGCAGCCGCCCACTAACTCGCCGAGGTCCCACGTGGCCGGATGCATCCCAGCACGCCTGGTTTCCCTCCCACCCATCCCGTCCCTCCTGGCCTCGCATGCTCTCCTTTTCCCGGGCACGACCCACTGCATCGCCTCCTCAGCTGTTGGCCGGCCGTTGAGCTCAGAGGCGGCTTCTCTGAACTGCTGGCAGTGGGCTGTAGAGCCCCAGAGTGCGCCAGTCGAGGGGCCGGCAGGCTGTGGCTGCTGACGGACACCGTCGGCTCCCATGCACTTGCTGGCCTCTGTGTGCAGGGGCCAATGGTATAGACAGCAGCTGCCCTGGCCCCTGCCTCGCCTTGCCCTGTAGCAATGGCAACCCCGCCCTGCCTCGCCTCCCCTCACCCTGCAGGATGAGTTCCTGCCCACCGCCCCGCCCACCAGAGACCCCCTGCATCTCCCCCAACTCTGCCCGGCCCCCACAGGCGTCCCTGTCCACGAGCAACATCGAGGTGACCATGCCCACCTTGGCCACACCCACCCATTCTGCCATGACCACCACAGCCATGCCCACCCAGTGGGCCACGCCCACCTGGCACCTAGTGATACATACCGGTAAGTGGGTTTTGGGTTGCAGTTTGGGCACTCGGTCTCTAAAAGGTTTGCCATCACTGGTCTATTGCTTGTCATAGCTTTTTATGTTCTGATGAATCTGTATAATAAAAAGGCACTACTATAATAACTAAATTTGAGAAACAAAGCAAAACAGGAAAGAGATTGAAGGAAAGATGCATGTTGTTCCCATATCTGTTTAACTTATACTATACATAAATGTAAAAGTAGCAAGATTGAAAGAGTTGATTAAAATCCAAACAAGAGGGCAAAATACTTATAATCCCAGATGACACAATTTTGTTAAACAGTTTTAAAAAAGGATTTAGAAGACTCACTATGAAAATAGAAATGGGAAATTAAACATCTGGGTGTATATTAAATGTTATAAATATAAAATATTTTATAAATATAAAAAATGTCAACCAGCATGCTTAGCAAAGCTGACAGCAAAGAACTGGATATGTCTAGTTTAACGAAGAGAAGGATGAGGGGGGACATGATAGCAGTGTTCCAATATCTCAGGGGCTGCCACAAAGAAGAGGGAGTCAAGCTATTCTCCAAGGCGCCTGAAGGCCGGACGAGAAGCAATGGGTGGAAACTGATCAAGGAGAGAAGCAACTTAGAACTAAGGAGAAACTTCCTGACAGTTAGAACAATTAACCAATGGAACAACTGCCTCCAGAAGCGGTGAATGCTCCAACACTGGAAGTTTTTAAGAAGAGACTGGACAGCCATTTGTCTGAAATGGTGTAGGGTTCCTGCCTGAGCAGGGGGTTGGACTCGATGACCTCCAAGGTCCCTTCCAACTTTATCATTATTATTATTATTAAGTAAAAGTGGTAGACACAAAACTTGGGCACAAAACTAGATAGAGATAATGTGTTGGAAAAGTAAATAAAATGTTTATTTTTGAAATATGGATTTGGACATAGCTAGTACAAATAACTTGAAGTCTAAGAAGAATCAATTAAACAGTACTAAACCAAATAAAGATGGTCCACCAAAGCAATCATCAGAAAGAAGAAATTCACATGGTGGCCATCAAGAATTTAGCGGGACTTGAAGGAACCTGAGAAATTAAGTCCTGTAACCACTTACAATAGTCTTCCGTGACTTGGTGCCTTTCAGTTTATTGGACTTCAGCCCTTGTAGGTTTCAATCCAATATGGAAATTACAGGAGTCCAATATATCCAGAGGGCATCAGGCTGAAAAAGACTGGTTAATGGCATTAGATACATGTTTCTTTCCTCAAAAGGAAATTGGTAGAATTTGCAAAGCTTCTTTTTATAGTCCCGGAAGACTCTGCATGCCTGCAGATCTGCTGCAATCTTCCTGTGGTGATAATATGGCAGGGAGAAATACAAATAACAATAAGGTAATTGTGAATGGGAGAAAAAAATGGATCTGATTTTTTTTTCACTGCATCAAAGATACAAATAGCACTTCTATTATGGCAAGAACTTAAAATTTGGCAGAAAACCTCCCAGCTGCTGAATTTCCACTCCACTTTTACACGTTTTATGATTTCCATATTCAGGGATAGTAAGTTATGTAATATATAGTAAGTACTAATGATGTTTTTACTGGTTGTTGGGCCAGTGGCCTACAAAATATTTTACACGTGATCGTGATGTGGTACAGCATCTTCTATGGAATCCTTTTTGGTCAATTTGGTGGGGGGAGGGGGGAATTGAATCAAGTTGCCAACATGGCTTTAACATGTTGTGGTTCATTTCACTGAGCTTGTTCAGTCCTTACATTCATGTATTTTCAGTCATCCAGAGGAAAATTGCCCACTGATTGTTATTAGTACAAGTAGCAGCAGTAGTAGTATGCGAATATGAATGTGAAAAATGGAACAGGAAATTGCCTTGTTTTATTAACATTCAACACCACCTCCTGATGATCTGATTCCATGAATCCTTGACCTTGTGCTAAATTATGATGATTATTTACAATATTAAGTTTGAGCTCTGCCAACTTCCACACATGCTAGACATTTATCATAACAGGAGGCTAACTAAACATCATACAGTTATTCTTGCTGTTACCTCAACTATAGTAATAATAAAGGCAACTGTGACATCTTGCTGTGGCTGATACAGAAGCATGGAAACGAATGCATTTGAACTAAATTAAGGAGCAGAACAAAGCAGTAAGATTGGGTTTCCCCTGCTGGAAGAAATTGAGGGCACGTCATCTCCATGGCTTTATAGCATCAGATAGAATATGGTGCTAATGAAATGACAATTCAATAGAAAACAGAAGTCATTTCCCTACAGGCTGTTTCTTAAACAACAGAAGCACAAGCCTCATATGTCTTGGTGTTAAATTACTTGTGAAGCTAATTGTATCTAAGTGTTTAAAATGCAGAGTTTCTATAAACTACATTTTTTAGAATAAGAAAAATAGGATTTAAGCTTGGGGCAAAATTACATCTCCCTCATAACTAATCTACTTTGCACATAGCCGTAAAACATGTCTTACTTAACCACTGTTTGTTGAGTAAGCCACAATTGCTGGAGAAATACAATGTACTATATAAACCACAGTGGCTAAAGTCCCACAACAGGCCAAACCAAAACTATACAAACCTCATAATAGCTAAGTGCAATGTGTAAATCCATCGACAGATAGTAGTCTTGTTGGCACTAATAAAGATTTATTTGGCAGGCTTAATTCCAAATTGTGCAAGATTCATTTTCATTGGGACGGTGATGGAAGAAAGCAGACCCTCTCCCTGCCCTCTCTGGTGTCATTAGGGCAGGAATTTGAAGAGGTTTGGGGACCTTCTTGGCAGAATGAACAGAAGGGGTACAAATAAATTTTTCAATTTGTCCTACATATTAAAATAATGCCATCATTTCATAGTGCAAACTCCAACTTCCAGTATTACAGTTTGCATACTGTTTGATATACTGTGAATCATTTGGTGTTGGGAGGACTCAAATTAAATAAATAAAATAAATAAGATTTCTAGCCAACATGGCAACAGCTTAGAAATCTGGTGTTTACAGTGGGAATATATCCAGGAGGCATCTGATTGGCAAAGAGTGGCTTAAAATGATTGAATTTGTCTCTTTGTATTCCGCTCTTTCTTCTCCATGTCAGCTAATGATAAACAATGAATGCTGTGTATTAAGTGGTATTTTAAAAATTGTAATATAAATATTGTCATACAGTAGTTTGATGTTGTTTTACTCACTTGTTTCATTGTTCAGGCAATCACATAGCCATATGGGGGAAAGTCACAGATCCAGTGGGGTCCTCCAGTTAGTTATTTATTGAGCTTTGGTGGCTCAAGATTCTGGTAGCTGCTATTTAATGGCCGGTGAGCCTGTAATAAGACTGACCCTACCCACAACCTGAGGACTAATCTGTGTCACTGAAACCTAGCTGGGTGCAGAGGGAAGGTATTCAAAAATTACATTTCTGCCTCAGACTTGGATAACTTTTATCTGACCATTGTCTTGGTTGTGGCTCTTCCCCCAGTTTCTCATTCCCATTATAATCTTATGTTATGTATAATATTAAAATGTTATGACATGGAAAACTAGTATTGGCTAACCAATATTTTATCCTGTATCAGGCAAACTTTGGATCCTGCATATCCAAGGTTACCACAAAAGCCACTATCCTCAGAACAAAAAAGGGTGCTTTTTGGCTTTGTTCTGAGGTCATTTTATATGCTCTATAAAGTCTACAGCCTGGCTTTTTTTAATTCTCTGCCATTAAAACAAGATCAGTGGTGGGATTCAAATATGTGAACAACCAGTTCTCTGTGTGGATGCCGCTTCTGGAAGTCCATTCTGGGCTTGGGCAACAAAAAATTAGCTACCTGTTCTGCCGAACTGGTGCAAACTGGCTGAATCCCACCACTACACAAGATAGGGTTTTTTTTAAAGAAGATGTTTTCGTGAACTCTAATTCTAAACAGTTTTGACCTATCCTGGATGTTCTTTGGAGGAAGGAGAAAATATAGGTTAAATCTGCATGGCCAAGTCTGTCTGAAACACCAATAAGAAGTTTCTTCAGGTAAGTTTCTTACCTGTAACCAACCATATCATGTGTGAATATTTAACCCAAATATTTGACTTAGTGGGCCACCCAAACCCATTTTGGCTTTACAAAAATTGGAAACTATAGCTTACAAAACGTGTTTATAAATTCAAGTTTCTCCTTCATTCATGTAAAGGTTGGCATTTGAGACAGATTCTTAAATTATTCAGATGCATTTCAAAATACCATTTACTGAGAATATCTGCCTGGTGATTCTGCACATTATTTTTTTTAATATGTCCCAATATCAGCTACTGTGTTGAGAACTGTTCAAAAAAAATGACTCATCATTTTTTGTTCATGCTGGTTTAGCTTGAAAACAAACAAGCCAATAAAGTAAAACAAAACATTTTTTTAAAAAACCCAGCCACTTCCTCATTTTCCCAGGAGAATTCCAAATTGGATTAATACTCTTATCTGATCTTTAAGCATTTGTCATCTGGTAATGGAGCCTGCAGGGACATTCATCTAACTGCAGAGTTGCCAATCTTTTCAGTTTGGGGAAATTGTTTTATTATTCTTTTACTTTCAAATATTGGTGAAATTAGACTGAAGGAAATTGGCATCTTTCACTTACAAACTCTTATTTCACCAGAACAATTGTTGTTACTGTTACTACTCTTCTAGGAATAATTCCTTGCCAAAATCAAGAAAAGCCTAGTAGCCATCTGGAAGCAATGGATTAAAGTGTATAAAGGTCTATTTCTACTTCCCCCTCCTAAAAAAATAAATAAATACTGATCTCTTGTACTAACCAAATTGATACCCTTCCTCCACTTGAAGTAAACATCTATAAATGATTATCATTGCAGGAAAACATCATTTATCAAAACAAAAAGAGGAGTGAACTAAGCAGTAAAGCTTTGTTTTGGATGAAATTATTCTACTTCTCTAAAATGCCATTACAAGAGTGTTCTCTGATTCCATCATCTTCCTAGAGGGAATTTTTATAAGATTTTAACTAAATAAATACAATGTTCTTAATGTTCTTAATGGGCACAATAAAATGATTGTCTCTGGTAAACAAAACGGCCAAATCAAGTTGCCAAATAACCAGGTTTAAATAAGATTAAATTATGTGAATCTGATTTTTATCTATATTCTCATTTGTTGCTATTAACAAATTTCAGTATAACTATTTCATATAGCTGTTCCCTTCTTATACAGACTCTCTGCTGCAAAATAACTGTAATATTAAACAATTCACAATTTATAAAACAATTGAAATAATATATCATCTATATAGTAGACCTCCATGGATTTCATGCTAGTATTGGATGCTTCTAAGACTTATATTCAAGCTTATATTATTGTTTATGCCTCATGGAAAAAGAATAAAAAGCCTAAATGAAACATTTTCAAAAATAAAGTGAAGTATTAACTTTTGAGTATCTGTGATAACAAGTTATACCAGAATTGGAACTTAATTCTCTTCATATAGTCTTGATACATCCTTGATAACAGAATATTAACTGAATCAAATAAAACAATGATATTGAAAATGAGGGTAACATTTTCATAAATTATTGGCCTCTTAGTAGAAATATAATCAAAATGGTATACCTGCTATGAAGAATGCTAATGGCAAAATATATAATGGCATGATATGATGAAATCAATATTTTTAATTTATACTTGATTTCATAACACATATGATTTTATATTATGGAGGATAAAATTAATTATTTTTAAGATAATATAGTTCTTCCAAAGATTACACCTGATTGAACTGTTTATCTAGCCACACCTTTATCTCTTCAGGAAATAATACATTGATTATGTATCATTTATTTGATGCTGATTCCTAGCGACCACATAGATAGGCTTTTTACAGCATGTTCTACCCCCAACATGGTATTTCAGGTCTTTCAGTGATACACCCACGATCGTTGACAGGAAATAATAAACATGGTTGAACTATGTTCCCCCTCAAGTCCTGCTGGGCTACTTCATTGGGAGGCATGAGGAGTTCCTGGGAGGAACAAACAAAGAACTGTAGGAGGAATATAACACTACAGCTGGGCTGGAAGATGAAGGTGCTAACAGCACCTGCAAAAAAGATACTAGAATAGCAATTCCATCTGACTATAAGCCAGAAAGAAAGCAAACACAATTTCTAATGCATCAATGGAAGTGAAATTCCCAAAATGAAATAATGATAATGATAATGATATGATGATGATGACAATAATAATAATAATAATAATAACAACAACAACAACAACAACAACAACAATAATAATAATAATAATAATAATAATAATAATAATAATAATAATAATAATAATAATAATAATAATAATAATAAAAGTTGGAAGGGACCTTGGAGGTCATTTAGTCACCACGATGTAAAAAAGATGTTGAGACTCTAGAAAGAGTACAGAGAAGAGCAACAAAGATGATTAGGGGACTGGAGGCTAAAGCATATAAGGAACGGCTGCTGGAATTGGGTATGTCTAGTTTAATGAAGAGAAGGACGAGGGGGGACATGATAGCAGTGTTCCAATATCTCAGGGGCTGCCACAAAGAAGAGGGTGGTCAAGCTATTTTCCAAAGCGCCCGAAGGCAGGACAAGAAGCAACAGGTGGAAACTAAGCAAGGAGAGAAGCAACCTAGAACTAAGGAGAAACTTCCTGACAGTTAGAACAATTAACCAGTGGAACAACCTGCCTCCAGAAGCGGTGAATGCTCCAACACTGGAGGTTTTTAAGAAGAGACTGGAGAGCCATTTGTCCAGAATGGTATAGGGTTTCCTGTCTGAGCAGGGGGTTGGACTAGATGACCTCCAAGGTCCCTTCCAACTTTACTTTACTACTAGTCCAACCCCCTGCTCAGGCAGGAAACCCTATACCATTTCAGACAAGTGGCTGTCCAGTCTCTGATCATTCCCATTTGATTCTATTTTGGCCTGACTCTATCTTGACAATTTGGGGTTAGCACATTTTTAGAAGATTTAAGAGAAACTGAAACAAATGATCAAGAATAAAAACTAAGCCTTATGAAGGCAGGTTGAAGGAGTTCAGCATGTTTAGCCTTGATATACTATGGCTGAAGGAGAAATAGGGTATCATTCTTTAAATACCAGAAAGAATACCATAGGAGGACTTCAAGGCCTATCTCCCATACCAGAATGAAAGATGTGGAGGATCAAATATGTATCTCAGGAAGTAGACTTGAATGTTAGTAAAAACTTTCAAAGGATAAATGAAGTTTGAGATGGTAAGCAATTACTCACAGTGGTAGTGGGTTCCTTCTTTGCTGGATATGTCCTGGATTCCAGCACTGAATAAGGCAGGGTGTCAAACTGCCGGCCCATGGTCCGGATGCATCATGCTGAAACCACGCTCACCCCATTGCCAGCAATAGAAAAAAAGTTGTGATACGTCGCGACACATCACGTGGCGTTGCGAGTTTGACACCCCTGGAATAGGGGTTAGACCTATTCTATTATTTTAAATCCAAGACTAGAAAAGCCCAAAATCCCAGGTCATGGATTACAGAATTGCACATCTAACATTCAATATAAATGTCCATGTGGGCCAAAATGGCAAAAAGGAATGTGTGGTGGGGATACAATAAAATCCACAACAGTAATTTATACAGATACATTTCTACTACATGAAAGCATGTGTTTTTCTGTCATTCTTTTTTTTGTTGTTGTTGTTGCAACTTTATTTCTATGCTTTTCCCAGGAAAAACGTGCAGGTTTTGCCCACAGAGGTTTGGGAAGTTGCCAGATTGATTGGCAAGAGAGAGAAAAAAAAACTTTAGGATAATTTTTTCTTCTGGCCTGCTGATATTATCCTGATCCAGCTCCTTGGAACCGGTTAAGATCTGATGAAACCCCAAATTTGCACTGAAAGTGAATCCCCAATTTTCCTGAACAAGTTCTTACCATTGATTCTTTATTGGCTGCCAGCCAGTCAGATGATTCATGTCTAGAACAGATAACACTTGGGCAGTGGTTAGCAATTGCCTTATTTTTCTCCAGACTGAGAGGAGTGTGACTAGCCCAAGGTTCAGGCCTAAGGCAGACTAAAATTGCCGTCTCCCTGTTTCTACCCTGATACCTTAATGTGCTGTCCCACTCTCTCTTTCACACACACACACATACCACAGGTGTAAGGAGTCTTTATTAAGACTTCTGAGCCTGAATTGGTATTCCCAAGCAAGAAAATAAACACATTGTTCCCAACACTGCCTCCATCTGTCTGCTTTGCTAAACAGCCAGGTTCTAGATGGCTATTTATAGCAGCCCATTAAGAAGGGTGAGGCTTTCTCCTCATGAGTAATCTGGATGACCTTCTCTGCTCCTGCCTTTTCTCTGCCCTACATGTTCTTGGATCATGTACAGAAGGTAATTCCTCTTCCTCATCACTGACTGCTTTCCCTTCCTGGAGCCTTAGGGCTGTCCTGCTGCAGCCGTGCTTCAGCCAAATCCCTCTCAGCCGGCTGCTTGGAGCCATTGACCAACTCCCCTTCAGACTTGCCTGGAACCTGGTTCATCCTCCTCCGAGCTAATATCTGGAGAGGTATCTGGGGTAGCATCCGTGGGAGTCATCACACTTAACTATTACACTAAACTGACTGTCTATTGACCATGTGAATAAAGTGTAGAAGCTGGGAAATACAAGATGCCTGTTTGTTTGTTTCTCACATTTATATGTCATCCTCACAAATTCATGACTCTGGGCAGCTCTGAGTAAACCATAAAAAAACATTGATTACAAAAAACATTCTACAATTAAAACATTGCTATTATTATGGAAACCCCCAATAGGGCCAGGGAGAGAGCATTAGATGTTACATGCAATAATCACCTCATTAAGTCTCCATTTCTATGAGACGTCCAAGCCTGTTTACATAATCAGAGACTTCCAGAAGTACATCAAGGATGGAGGCCAGTCTCACCTTGGGAAGAGATGATGTTCTACAGGGCAGGCACCGTATCATAAAAGGCTTTTATCCTAGGTCCCACTAGATGTAGTTCATTAGCAGATAGGCCCCATAGCATACCTCTTCTGCCAGACCTGTTGGGATGAGCAAAAGTACTTGGAAAGAGATGGTTACCAACTAGTTTTACAAATATGCATTTGTTGGCATTGAAATACTTGCATATTTCCTATCAAGTAGACACAGGACATGGACTAAAACTGTAATTTGGTGAAAAGGGCAAATATATCAGTGATTGTATATAAAAAGGCAAGCTATGATGAAAGTTTAATATCACCTGGAAACTCTTACATCTTCCTAGTTATCTAGCTGCTATAAACAGTCTTAAATATTTTCCATGTTGTTGGAAGGAATTTATTGTCAACATGTTTGAGGTTAGTTTCTCCATACAATTTAAGACCAGTGTTTCTTACCAAGTTGCTTTAGATAATACTGACTGATCAATGGTTAGGCATAGTCCTTTTAAAACAAAGATTGTTTTATTTACCCTAACAGTAAGGTAATAAAAATTCCACATCAGCATTAAGTAGAACATCTGTGTTCAAGATGGGATAAAATATGTCCGACACATTTATTTTGGACCATTTCCAATTGATCCTAGTCATTCATATTTCTATCCCATTGTGGAGTTATGCATGGAATATATCCTTCATGCTAAGTGAAGTCCACTATTCTGAGTTTGAACCAATATGGGCATTAAAATCACACAAAGTAGCAAGTTTGCATCCCGATACTGTAAATGAGGCTACAAAAGAAATCTATATATCAACTATATGCATAGAAATATATGCAGGTAGTCCTCAACTTATGACCATAATTTAACCCAAAATTTCTGTTGCTGAGACAGTTGTTAAGTGAACTTTGCCCCATTTTACGATCACACCTGCCACAATTGTTAAATGAATCATTGCAGTTGTTAAGTTAGTAACACAGTTCTTAAATAAATCTGCCTCCCGCATTGATTTTGCTTGTCAGAAGATCACAAAAGGAGATCACTTGACCCTGGGAAACTGCAACCGTCATAAATATGAGCCAATTGCCAAGTGTCTGAATTATGATCGCATGACTACGGGTATGCTGCAACAGTCGTGTGTAAAACAGTCATAATTCACTTTTTTAGTGCCATTGTAACTTTGAATGGTCACTAAATGAACTGTTGTAAGTTGAGGACCATCTGTATTAAGACCATCTTCTTACTCTTCAGATTCTCAGTCAGCTGAGTCTGGATATAACGGCTCTTAGCCAATAGTAACCTATAATATAATAGCACATATAAAACACACACCATCACTTTCTACTTCCTGATGATTAATTGCTAGTTTATCAATAATGAGAAACTTTGGAAAACTCAAATTTGCATCATTTCAGTGCCAAATCTGACAAAGGGAGATCAGATTAAGTGCTGGAAAAAAACTGAAAACTTTTCATCCATGCTGCTATATTCTAAGGAAAGGTTAAGAGAATTGCGTTTCTCCCACTCACAATCAATTGACATTTATTGCTGACAACAGTGCCAAGGAAACTAGTCACATTCAGGTGTCCAAATGGGATTAATTGCACAGCAAGAGCATTGTTCCTGCATCATTTATTTCTGAGGAGCAGTTTTATTCCTATGTAGTGAGATGCTCTTTGGAAATATGAAATGGAAGGAAATTTATTCATCTGTCCTCTCCTAAATGGAAATTTTCTTCTTAAGCATTTTCCCTTATATGTTTTCCAAAGCTTTGAATGGGTTAGTTTATATGGAAATAAGGAACAAATTAGATAAATAGGGAATATAGTAGAATATGTAGGATAGTGAATGGAATTAGCAGAACTGAATATATATAAATTTTCCTTGTTCCAATATCACATGTAATGTTTGGCATCAGCCAAACAGCAAAACTAACAGTTTTATCTAAGTGACAGTGATAATTACTAGTGTCACCTTGAGCTCCTGAATGGTGAAATATAAATCTAATGAAATAAAACAAAGATAAAATGCTTTACTCATTATTAGATTATAAAATACCTATGCCCTGAGTTTTGATCATCTTTTTCTATTACTGCATACAGTAACAATTATGTCAATAACAACTATAGAGCCAGTCTGGTCTAGTGGGCTAAGGAACCAGGTTAGAAAGTGGGAGTCCATGAGTTCAAATCCCCTCTTAGCCATGAAACCCAGTTGGGTTACTTTGGGCCAGTCACCCCTCTCACAGCCCCACTCAGTTCATAGGGTTGTTCTTGTGGGGAAAATAGATGGAGGAAAATGTGTTGGATATATATGTTTGCTACATGTAAAAATAATAAAGGCGGGATACAAATAAACATCTGTATTTCAGTGCCATCACTCTTGAAATCTTGTGATCTGGCAAGGAATTGCCAACATATGGCAGGCATAACTTTCTCTTGAATACCCTCAGGAAAACATATCACCCTTATTTGCTTTTACCCACCAAAGGGAAGCATCCTAGGCCAGTACAGAAATTGTCCTGTATCAGGCTCAGGAGCCATAATTTTAAATAATAACCAGCTATACTTGACAATCCATGATCTTATTGTCTACTAATCTTTATAAGACGAAGTACATTTCACATAAAACATCATTATTTTGGGCTCATCCATCAAAGGATGATATCCCACGTCTAGCAATCTCATTGTTTGTTTGACCTGTCCATTTGATCAGCAAGTAGAAATTATTTTATTGGCATTTTGATATGAATTAAGCTAATTTGCATTTCCCGGATGAATCCATGAATTGTGCACTTGATCTGAGTGTTTCGGGCTATTACTAAGTTTCTGATGCTGCACTCCAGTCAAACTCATTCAAAGTACCTACACAGGAGAGCTGACTATTTACAAAAAGCATACTTTTTTGTTGCTTTCATTTAACAGGCAAACAATTCTGGCTTTTCCACTTATTAAACAAATGGCACAAGAATCAGGAGTAGAGTTTTTTCTCCTGCTTGTTTTACTGATGCTCCCAGAAGAATTAACTCTACAGAATCTTTGAGAATTCTAATATATTCAGGGACACCATGGTAATCAAATAATAGTAGCAGATCACAGGCTTACTTAAACAATCAATAAAAATAATCCAATACACTACACAAACAATGCAGAAATGGGGAAGAACTTGCTCCTGTATAGATGTAAAAAGCTGTACAAATCATCTATAATTGGGGTAATTCCATGCCATTAATTAGAATATAGGAGAATAAATCTCTTCCCACACATACTCAACTTTAGCCCTCACCACATTAAAAACTCAGCCTTAGATCTTTGCCACGCAAAGCAACAGTCTTACCATTGAGTTATGTTCTCTCTGGACTGTTCTAACCATCAGTCCAGTGGCTTGATTTATCTCAAAGGACCTCCACTCTTCAAAGACACCACTCATTTCCTCAATCTTTCTTAATAAAAGAAAACCCCAAAACCAGATACTTGCCTTTAGAAAAAAGAAAGATAAGTCACTTGGATCTCCATTTACTACCACCCAAGAAGTTTGGTCTTCTGTCTATTTGTCTGTTTGTCTAACTCCAAAAACCTTGAAATAACTCTTTCTGGAAAACACACTCTTTCTAAGTGGAAAGTTATACTTCTTAGCACCTTCTGATACATCGTTTAAACAAGTTCTGGAATCAAAATACTTCAGTTTGGTTACTGAGCAGACTTGAATAACATTAATATTATTTATTAACAGAATAAGATTAATGAAATAAGATTGGAAGAATAAAACAGTTAAAAAACAGTAAACAAAGGTCCTGATGGATCTGGTGAGTTATTAACTAAAATCTGACAGCATTATAAAATAACTAAAAAGAGGAGGCAGTTCAGATAGTTAGGTTATTGATATAAAATAGGTGCCCTTCTGTACTAGTTGTTCCTTAACGTTTTCAAAGTTGAGATAATGTTTTGCTGAAAAGGTTGGCAGGTGAATTCTAGTAGGTATGGTGGGAGGAGAACTCTGTTGTTGTTCTGCAGAGAGATGACTTATCTTCAGTAGCATTTTCCAAAATTGTTCCATTTCACATTATTCCAGGAAAAATCAGGGAGTGGAAGAAGTTCCTCTACAAACCGCCCAGCACAACAGTAGACACATGAGGGCTTTTTTTTAAAAAAAAGGTTTAAATACAGCTGGAACAGACTTCTTAGCCGCCTTGCACATTCAGAAACTATGTACCTCCACGTCCATCCAGTGTGGTTGTGATTTCTTCACAATACATTTTTTTAAAAAATCTTTCCTAAAAATGTGAGTCAGAATACTGCCTTACCACAACAAAATTAAGTCATTTTTTAGGCTCTCCACATTTGTATTAGGAAAGGATGTATTTATAAAAATGCTAAGTGAAATCAAGCAATCTTGAATTCAAACTTTAAAATGATAGGTTAGTAGCAGGCTATTGGGAAACTTTTTCTTCTCAATCTCATTTCTCTCTGAAAAATGGGAATAATCTTTATCTCCGTTTTTGTTAAATTCTTGTGGAACTACATGACGTAGAGCAGGGGTGTCAAACTCGCAATGTCACATGACGTGTTGCGATGTATCGTGACTTTTTTTTCCATTGCCGGCAATGGGGTGGGCATGGTTTCGGCATGACATATCCAGCCCGCAGGCTGGCAGTTTGACACCCCTGATGTAGAGAAACCTGGGTACCATCTTTTGTCTTGGAATCAAACCCACCAAAAACACATACAGTATAAGCAAATGGCACGGGCTCTTTAGCTTTTGCATAAAGCTACTTTAATCTCTCACTGCTCTTCATTCTACAGATTGTCGTTAGACCGTTAAAAAACACACAAGGAAAACATTCCATCCATTGACAATATCTAACATGGGTTCAAAAGCCAAGGCTTGCTAGAATGCAACACCCAGAAGACTTGGCATCAAGGAACTGGTGAAAGGCTGCATATGACACACCTGTTGGGTCTCTCAGGGTGGTTGGTCTGCAATACAGTCACAGAAAGCAGTGAACGGTTTTCTGTGATACTCCTTCACCATTGCAGACAGCTAGCAATCGTATATTTCCACCAAACATTTTCAGGATGAATCACTGCAGCAGGAGTTGGTGGATACGCCTGGTTGGCAGCCCATTATGATTTTTATAATGTATTGTCAGAGGTTTATGTTAGGTTTTCTCCAACATATCTGCCTCCTACAGAAACATAAAATCTTTCAGCATGGCAGCTTGGTTTTCTGTTTTTTCTCTCCTCCCTCTCACTGTCTACCCATGTCCCCCACCCCACCCCAGCCATACTTTGCTGAAAAAAACCCAATCTTTTCCTCTTCTTCCTGATAATTGCTTTCTTCTCCTGGCACTTAGTCTCAAGTATTTGCTTTAAGACAAGCTACTCTTCTAGTAGACTAACACCATGGTGTTAAAAATGTGGCATGTTCATAAAAGACAGAATAAGAAAGACAGGTGGGAATTGGAAAATTGCTCACCATCAGATGAAACAAACACATTTTGTCCTGAAATGCCACTTCACTGTTAGACAGGGTGGACCTACTTTGCCTACAGCCTACGTTGGAAACACCCATGACAAGATCCTCCTTATGCCAAAATCGGATCACACAATAACAACAGATGTAGGATCAACTCTTCAGGCTACATGCATACATTCCATTATTCTATGAGAAAATCATAGCCTTGATCTAACTAAATCCATATACAACCCTGCTCAAACTATTGGAATTACTTATGTTACACAATTTTCACTGCTCTGTCTCTCTCTAGGGTTGCCCAAGCTCTAAATTAGTGAATTGTAGAAAATATATGAAATTATGCCAAGAACACTATGAAAATAGGCTAAAGTTACTTGCAAAGGGGACTTATGGCTCAGCTGACCATCCACAGGTGAGGATGCGGAAAAAGAGGAAGGAGAGGATGCTCAAAGGAGCATGTATATGTATGTATGTGGGTGTGTGGGTGTAAGAGGAAGAGATTAGTGTTTTCAGTAGTTTGAGAATGAGCTTTGTGGGATTATATATCGGCAGTTTGAGAGAAACAATTATGTATTGGCAGCATAAGGTAGGTATTTTATATTTGCTTACTTTATCTTAGAAGTAATTTGAGGAAATCAGGCACTGGGTGATTTGTGGGGGGGGGGCAAAATTTTGTGGGTTCAAAAGAGGTTGTTCCGTAGTCTCACCAGTTTGTCTTTGTTAGAACTAGGTATTTTGTTATGCTAATAAGTTGGACAATTACCAAACCCTACAGACAGCCCTTTTGGGATGGTGCCCATCGCAGGTCTCAAAAATTCAAATGGGACGATTAGCCCCAAACTAGAGACCTGGATATTGAATTTTAGGAAGATCAACTTTCCTAAAAGTGGTATTTACATAGTTTATGGAACCCCAGGAGCTCGTCTGAGCCTCCAGTATGATATCTACATTCCATGCATATCCTTTCTCATTTGCTACACCCACACATCCCTCACCCTTCCTCACAATTCACCAATCCCCAGCGTCCAAGTACCTAGCACAAAGAGGAAGTCAGTGGTTTTCTCCTTCCTTCCCTTTTCTTCCCCAATGATTGTGACCATGGGGTCCCAGCTGCCATTTGGCAGGAAGAACCCAGTCTTCCCTTTCTTGCTGCAGCTGATAAAATTCATCAGTTGGGTGCCAAGAAACATGGGAGGGGCTTCCTACAGCTTCACAGTCTAAATAGCGTATAATCGATGACTCCCTGGTTCTTAGGGTATATTTCATTTCTTGAAGCCAAGACTTAAATAACTCATGTTTATCTCTTCCATCTAAGACTGCTGTGTCAAAGCTGAGGATTTCTCCTGCAATTCTCTCTCTCTCTCTCTCTCTCTCTCTCTCTCTCTCTCTCTCTCTCTCTCTCTCTCTCTCTCTCTCTCTCCCTCTCCTTCTCTCTCTCTCCCTCCCATACACATACATACATACATACACACACACACCATGCTTCCATAAATATACTGTGTATTTTGGCAACTCTCTGCATCCCTTGCCAAATTGAACAAGCCTATTTACAAGGGAATGGCAGCATTTGAACCAAAGCAATATTACCCAATATATTACTTTAATATATTAAACTATAGTATTTATTAATATATTAATAATTAACTATATTAATATAGTATTGTAAAAAAGATGTTGAAACTCTAGAAAGAGTGTAGAGAAGAGCAACAAAGATGATTAAGAGCCTGGAGGCTAAAATATATATTGCTGGAATTGGGTGTGTATAATTTAATGAAAAGAAGAACCAGGGGTGATATGATAGCAGTGCTCCCAAAGGTGCTTTTTCTGATCTGAAGAAGCTTCTTGGATGAGAAATGAAAAGTCTTCAAAGAGAAAAAAGGAAGTCCAGTTGCCTCATGAAAAAGCATCTTTGGGACAACCCTGACCTGGATGACTGAGAATCTCCATAGACCAGTGGTGGCAAACCTATGGCACAGGTGCCAGAGGCAGCACTCAAAGCCCTCTCTGTGGGCACGCACGCCATCACCCCAGTCCTAGGCCTTCAGCTGGGTTTTATAAAACCTTTTCGCTTTAGGCCTCCACCGCCGTGTACAAAAAAAAAAAAGGTTCAATCAATTTTAACTTCTCACGGGGAAAAAAAAGATCTTGCAAAGTTGGAATTGATTGATTGAACTTTTTAGTCCCACCCAGTCTGCCATTACCACCACAGCCACACCCACCCAATGGCCACACCCACCCGGCACTCGACGATGCATAAGTGGGTTTTGGGTTGCAGTTTGGGCACTCGGTCTCTAAAAGGTTCGCCATCACTGCCATAGACCAATAGCAGTGCTCCAATAGGGTTGTCAAAAAGAAGATGTATCAACCTATTTTCCAAAGCACCTGAAGGCAGGACAAGAAATAATGGAAGAAAACTAATCAAAGAGAGAACCTTGAACTCCAGAAGTTATGGGTGCTCCGACACTGGAAGTTTTTAAAAAGAGATTGGACAATCATTTGTCTGAAATGGTATAGGGTTTCCTGCCTGAGCAGGGGGTTGGACTAGAAGACCCCCAAGGTCCCTTCCAACTCTGTTATTCTGTATATTAATATATTAATAATCAGTGTTTTTTGTAAAAAAAAAAAAAAAAAAGGTGCCGGAACTCACACATGTTATACAACCCACCTTGCCTACCCTACAAGGTTCCATCCCAAAAAGGTGCCGGAACTCCATTCTGGGCATTCTATGACAAAAAAAGCCCTTTTAATAATATGTCTAATATAACCAAACTAAAAAACTAGAATTATGATCTCATCACGTCCCAAAATTGGATGTTGCTTCTCCTGTCATCCCAAACAGTCAGCAGATCAGTATAGGGAGATTGGCGGCAAGGGTGGGGGGAAGGCCACTACCAGATATCAAACAAATATAGAAGTGGGCAAGGGACTGTTGCAGTGGAATGACATTGGCAGAGAATGCACCTTCTCTACATACTGAACAACTTTGCTTCCTTCCAGGGATAGACATTGTAGCAAACTTTGTGGAAAATGTTACACACTACTACAAGTGTGATATCGCAAAGTCATGGATCTGTAGATGGCTGGCAAACTGAACTCAACGAGTAGTCCTCAATGGCACTATATCCACATGGAGAGAAGTAAGCAGTGGGGTACCACAAGGTTCCGCCCTAGGCCCAGTACTCTTCAATATCTTCATCAATGACTTAGATCAGTGATGGTGAACCTTTTAGAGACTGAGTGCCCAAACTGCAACCCAAAATCCACTTATGCATCGTCGAGTGCTGGGTGGGTATGGCCCATTGGCTGGGTGTTGCCAATTGGGTGGGCGTGGCCAATTGAGTGGGCGTGGCTGCAATGGTAATGGCAGACTGGGTGGGACTAAAAAGTACAATCAATCAATTCCAACTTTGCAAGATCTTTTTTTTTCCCGCGAGAAGTTGAAATTGACTGATTTAACCTTTTTTTTTTTTTGCACATGGTGGTGGAGGGTTAAAGCGAAAAGATTTTATAAAATCCAGCTGAAGGCCTAGGACTGGGGCGACGGCACGTGTGCCCACAGAGAAGGCTCTGAGTGCCGGCTCTGGCACCCGTGCCATAGGTTCTCCACCACTGACTTAGATGAAGGAATTGAAGGGGAACTCATCAAATTTGCAGATGACACCAAACTGGCAGGAATAGCCAACACCCCAGAAGACCAACTAAGGATCCAAAAAGATCTTGACAAACTTGAACAATGGGCCCTATCCAACAAAATGAGTTTCGATGTGGAGAAAAGCAAAGTTTTACATTTAGGCAGGAAAAATTAAAGGTACAAGTACAGACTGGCTTAAAAACAGTAACTGTGAGAAGGACCTTGGAATCCTGGTAGACGATCACTTAACCATGAGCCAGCAGTGTGCAGCAGCAGCCAAAAAAGCTAATACAATCCTGGAAATTGTAAATTGATTCCAAAATGATATACTTTAAGAGCATCAAATTTCTGCTTCTTGTGTACAGGTAACAAATGATAGGACTAAAAATGCTGAAAGAATGTACTAGACATATATCATTGCCATATCATCGTCATCATCATCAATCATCAACATCATTATTCAATGCTTCGACCAATTGTTCTTCATTCTGCTGATACAAATGGAAGAGAGACATTAAAAAGGTACATACTTTATTTTCCTAATACCCAAATTTCCATCCCAGGCTTCTCCCAATATGGACAATAGACTGAAATACAAAAAGGGTAAGCAATGATTATATAAGCAAGGCATTTCTGAAATAATCAGTTTGAGATGACTAAAAATATACTTGCAATTTCTATTATCATATAACAAACAGCCATCTGCTTTCTTCCTGCATCCTGAGCATCTTGAATAAACTTTCTTTTTTTTTCTCCATTCTTGTCACCAATCACTGGTATTTGCATGTCAGTATATTATTTACCTTCACAGAAATATAGATTACATTCCAAGATGTAATGATGTGTACTATTCCATGACTCATCTTAAAACTATATGTCTGTCTATTACATCTATGGATAAAATATTGAGCCTCTTTTAAACAGTATGTAATTTATTACAAAAGTTAAAGTCACTCCTCTTTTTTAAAAAAGAAAAGTTGCTTCTTATTATAAGCAAAAGCCCTGGATTAAAATAAATCACAAGGAGGGGCAACTTTTAACCTGAGTTCCTGCTTGATCTGCTCCCTCAGATAAGCAAATGGACCAATCATTAATTGTGAAGCACTTAACCCCACCATTTCTAGATCTGCTTCCAACCAATGAATCTGACAGCATCCAGTCCACTAAGCTATCTTCCTCCTTTAGGGCCTGTAGAATAGGCACAATACTCCATACTCCACCTTTTGATTTCCAGAGATTGGAATATAGTAATTAACTTTTGAGGTGGGGTGGAGTCCTTTGTCCTCCTGGCAATTGCCTGAACTAATCTCTGCAGTTTTCTTGGCAAGACTTTGAGAAGTGATTTGCCATTGGCTGCCTCCTTTTGCTGAGAGAAACTGAAAAGCCCAAGGTTACCCTAAGGCAGGACTAGAACGCATTGTCTCCTAGTCTCCTGGTCTGTAGCCAGTGCCTTAACCACAACATCAATGGTATTATTTTTGGATTCAGTTTCTTTTATAAGACTGCACTTTAACTCCTGCCTAATACCTCTTCCAAAGGAACAAGAAGATTACATAGATTATACACCAAGATGTAATCGTGTGTAATATTGTGTATATGTATGTGTATGTGTATGTGTATGTGTATGTGTATGTGTATGTGTATATGTATATGTATATGTATATGTATATGTATATGTATATGTATATGTATATGTATATGTATATGTATATGAGGAAGAGGGGAAAAGGGTCCGAACATAGTTAAGAACTGGCACTGTGAGAACAAGCAAGAGTGCTCAAAAGAGTGATAGGGGAGAATTAGATGCAGACGCCAGAGAAACGACCAGAGTGCAGATTAACTGGTTAGGACCGATGACGCGCTCTAGGAGCCGGGCACAAACACTAGCTAACCTTATTTAAGGTGTTTCTGATGACTGGCTTTTAACCCTGACGATGTTGGGAGCTCCCAACAAAAGCTTGGTTTTATTAAAGTATTTTCTTACTTGGATCCTCCTGGTGATCGTAAGTTATTTATTTTATAATATGTATATGTATATGTATATGTATATGTATATGTATATGTATATGTATATGTATATGTATATGCAGTAAAAAACAAATAAATATGAACACCAGGATAATATCAAACTACAAAAATTGTTTAATAAAATGCTGAGCTTTCATCGGCCAACACTACCGACATCATCAGAGCATAAGAGCAAGTCAATGGAAGTCCCCTTTTTATGATACCGGCCGGTTTTGCACACGGCTCCTGGACCTGGTCATCGGTCCATCCAACATCCTTAATTGTTTAACTCCTAGGAGGCACACATTGGCTGTTCCTTTAATGTTTTCCAAGGCTGCTATTCCATTATCCAGTTTCCTTCCTCCAATTAAGGATGTTGGATGGACCGATGACCAGGTCCAGGAGCCGTGTGCAAAACCGGCCGGTATCATAAAAAGGGGACTCCCATTGACTTGCTCTTATGCTCTGATGATGTCGGTAGTGTTGGCCGACGAAAGCTCAGCATTTTATTAAACAATTTTTGTAGTTTGATATTATCCTGGTATTTGTATTTATTTGTTTTTTACTGCATGGCTTTACCCAGGATTCGAATTTTTAACGTAATTAGAGAAAAGTATATGTATATGTATATGTGTATGTGTATACTATTTTTTGCTGTCTGTGATGTAATATGTCAGGATCAGAGTCATTGGAAGGTAAACTACTGGTGGAGGGGGAGGGGCTTGCATGAGGTAAATTGAGGGTGCTGTCTCTGATTGGCTCTGCGGTTGATTTGGATTCAACCAGCCTACGAACCCCTCAGAATCCAAATCAATGGACAGCAGACAGCACCGACCTTCAACCAACCCACGCAAGCCCCCTCCTCCTCCACCAGCAATTCACCTTCCAATGACCCTGACCTGATGTAACCTCCCCATCACAAGCCTCTCATTAATAAATCACACCTGACCCATCACAAGATTCTCACTTGTTACACCCACACCTGAAGCCCTTATAAACAGAAGAACGCTGACACTGACATCCCCTAAACTCTGCTAAAGATGTTACCTAGCCTGGTAACGAAACGTTTGGAAACCAAACCACAAGCTCAGAGAATGAACTTTTACCCTCATATATATATATATAGTACACACAATTACATATTGGTGTGTAATCTATGTATTTTTACTCCTTTGGAAGTGGTATTAGGCAGGAGTTAAAGTATAGCCTTATAAAAGAAACTGAATCCATCTTATTTCAAGCAAGATTTGGAAAAAAAAGACCTTCTCTTGTTGATGGGTATTTAGAACACAGAAATGATTTATAATCTGCTTTCAAAGGATTTATGAGGAGATGAATTTAATGCTCATTTTGAATAGAAATAGGCTTAAACTTTTCAAGCTATGTTGTTGTTTTTTAAATGAAGTTTCTGTACCTTTCTTATTTTGAGACAAAATATACGTAATATATTTTGGAGTTTACAGGGGTTTCTTATGTGGGGAGTACATAAGTCAAATTTCAGCAGATAGATTGAGAAACGGTGGACTGAAGATGGCTTTGTGAAAAGCTGAGTCGATGACCAGGGCAGAACAAAGAGTCAAGGTAGATTGTCTCTTTGTAATTCCTCTCCACATAAGGAGAGACTTGATATTGCATACAAATGTTCCAGAAAGTTGCTCCTCAAAAAAAATTTTTTAATTCAAAAAAATGATACGATGGGACTCTGAAGGTTGGACCCTATGGGGAAGTGGGAGGAACTAAAGGTTACAATTAAATTCAATTTACAAATACAGAAATAAGTAAAATACTATAACATTGGATATATTGAAGAATATTTTTGAACAATGGATCCAGAAATCAATTTTAAGAATGTCTGCCTCTGTAGACAGTATTTGAAAAAATGTTATGAAAGAGGAACAAGTTTTATCTGACAAGATTGAAACTAATCTGAAAGTGGATTTAAAAATGACAAGCTATAAGAATTACATGCCAAAAGATGCTACATTGGATATACAAAAGAAACCCGTCTAATGTCTTAATAAATAAAAAGGATATACAAATAGTATCAAGAACATTTGAAGTGTTAGCACCACTTTATATTGCTTTGGTAAGGCCACACTTGGAATACCGCATCCAGTTTTAGTCACTGCGATTATAAACAAAATGTTGAGGCTCTAGAAAGTGTGCAGAGAAGAGCAACAAAGATGATTATTTTATTTTATTTATTTATTTTATTTTTATTTTATTAAATTTATACCCCGCCCTTCTCCCGGAGGACTCAGGGCGGCTTACAGCCAGTTTAAAACAGTGATACAATACAAAATTTAAAAAGATTAAAAATAACTATTTAAATTTGGCCGCTTCTACTAAAAATTTAATTTAAAACCCCTTTAAAATACCCCTAGGCCAGTCCTGCCTGCTGAAATAACCAGGTCTTA
>NW_015386414.1:143026-153983 GCF_001527695.2 Protobothrops mucrosquamatus
CCGTCGCGGCCTCCGTCGCGGCTTCAGTCGCGGCTTCCATAGCTGCCGCAGCCTCACAGCTGCTGCGGCCTCTAACTCCCAAGTCCGCAGCCTCCAAATTCAAATCCGTCGCGGCCTCCGCTGTTATCGAGGCCGCGACCGAATCCAGGCCAGATTTTCCGTCGGGCCGAATCCAGGCCGGGTCCGGCCGGGTCTTCCGGAAGCTAAAACATATGGAGAACGGTTGCAGGAATGGAGTATCTCTGGTCTAATGTAGAGAAAGACTAGGGGTGACATACTAACAGTCTTCAAATATCCAAGGGACTGTCATAGAGAAAAGGGGGTCAACCTATTCGCTAAAGCAGGAGTCCCCAGACCACAGACTGATACTGGTCCATGGCCTATTAGGAACAGGGCTGCACAGCTGGAGATGAGTGGTGGGCGAGCAAGCAAAACATAAACCATGACACACACACATATACCATGAATGAAACCAGTCCCTGGTACTAAAAAGTCCCAGGTACTAAAGCACCTGACGGCAGGACAAGAAGTAACAGAAGAAGACAAGAAACTTATCAAGGAGAGATCTGACCTAGAACTAAGAAGAAATTTCCTGTCAGTGAGAACAATCAGTGGAATGGTTTGCATCCAGAGGTTGTGGGCGCTCCATTACTGGATGTTTTTAAGAAAAGATTGGACAGCCATTTGTCTGGAATGGCATGGGGGGGGGGTTGGACTAGAAGACCTCCAAGGTCCCTTTCAACTCTGTTATTCTGTATTTGGATGCACACTTCCAGCTGACCCCTTTATTTATTTTTTTCTCAGAAGCATTTTAAAAACAAAAACAAAATATGCATGCCGTGCAGCACTCAGGTCTTTGCATTGCCATCAAACAGATTTTAGTACCAAGGAATGGGATAGGAATAAAGAGAAATGCAAGCCACTGAGTTTGGGGCCACAAGTTTTCTACAGTTTATAGCAGTTGTCAGATGGAAACAGCTCAAGTAAAGTAAATATAAATTACTCAAGTAAAGAAAATCAGACAGTACATGCTTGAACCCAAAATATCATTTATATCATTTATAATCTCTCTCTCTCTCTTCCTCCCTCCCTCCCCCCCTCTTTTTTCTTTGAGAAGATATATAAGGGAGGATTTCCTGGTGAAGACACTTTATGTTTTATAACTAGCAAATCAATCTGTAATTTATCTTCAAAAGACACCTTGGATACATTTTTCTCTTCTTTTCTCCTGGAAAAAAAACCTGATATTCTTTACAGAAGATCCTGGACATGTTGAAGAAATGCTTGGGGGAGCATTGGATCATGCAAATCCATCGACCTTTCCTGGCACCCCCACTGTTGGCCTCCTTGGACATGTGAACTTGGATGTTGAAAAGAATCGAAGTCAAAAAGCTTAAAGGATGAATCCAATGTACGTTTTCCCCATCTGTGGAGAAAATTATCTCGCCCCCTTAGAGAGGAAACTGAAATTATCCTATGATGCCTGGAATGTCTTCCCAGGGACCACTAAACTGCAGACTTCATTTACTTCTTTAAAAATGGATGGTGTGCTGTCCACTGTAATATCAACAGCCTTCTGCTTTATATGTCAGCTTTACAAAAATGGCTAATAAAGAGAAAAAAGAATAGGTGTCAGAATGAAGAACTAGAATTGAGATAATTTGGGATTAAAACTCCATTTAGCTATGAAGCTCCCTAGAACACCAGACAGTATTATGTGAGCATAAAACTCAAGCTAGAGAAGAAGAAAAAATCAGCCTGAGCTTTTTCGGGAAAAGAAAAAAGTAATATAAATGGAAATACTGTACATCGATCATATTCATCCAGAAAGAAATATCCTTTATGAATGAGAGATGTTCTGCAAAGAATTTAGGTTTAAGTTAAACATGCTAAGAGTTTATCACCTTTATCCTTCGTTTATACGTGTTCCCTTTGCAGAATATAATAGATCTATGCTTATTTCAGCATTAAATGGGTCTTACTTTGGAAATACTCATCCAGCCATTCTTTCTAAACTAGGCTAGAATTACTGATGATGATTATTTTTTCCCACCAAGCACTGGATTTATTCGGATTTGTCCTAGTAGCACAGTCATTTACTAAAATTTCATTCCAGCAGGGGAGGCCCTTACTGCTATTCCCCTTAGTGTGAAGCTAGTATAGGAAGTCTGGGCATTTCATCTTAGCAAAGAAGCAAGCTGGCACAACAATCAAGTTGTGATTGGGAACAGAGTGCGGTACTTAATTAAGGCTCTGTCTTTTATTCTCAGGAGGCAATTCAGCTGGGCTTGAATAAACTGGAGGACCGGGGCATGGTGGGAATGTCTCTCAAAGGAGCAAGAGAATTGGGTCTCCTGGGCTGCCTCATTAGCATGACAATATCCCCCAGGATGCACTTGGCATGATGTAATGCTCAGAATTAGAGAGATGAAAATGTTCCTTGCAGGGGGCTGCAACATTTGCAGCGCACTGGCTGTTACTTCGGGGCATGGAATTTCTGGGTCCCTCTTTGGGCAAGAATTGTTTGCTAATTGAGAGAACTTAAGCAAACAACATGCCATTAACTCCCGTCCCTCCCCCAGCTTTTCTCAAGCAGCACTAAGAAACAAGCAGCCTTGGCGATACTCATCACAAGAACTTAAGAAGCTGCACATTCTACCAATGGTACCTCTTAACTCTTTTGAACAAATTCCACTTCAAAAGAATTGTAATGACCTGCGGGGCAGCACAATAAAAGTCTTTCACTGTTAAGAAAATATACAAGAAAATCTGAAATTCAAAAATGCCTCTAAGTCAGTGGACAGCCTGTATTGCAACACCCCTGTGAAGAAATTCATCATAGGGAGCCATTTTGCAATAGAGCAGTTATCCACCAGTCCAGGACTATCTTGCAATCCTTTGCCACCTCCCAAAATTCATTTATAGAAATGCCATGAAACACATTCACACCTTGAAAACCTTGCTCATGAATATAGATATCCAAGCTCAAGTTTCATTACCTACAGTTGGCAGCATCTGCGGATTCTTTGAGGGCTGATAAAACCAGCATAGATTAGAACGAAGTGTTGAAAGAACAATGATATGAAAATATGTATATAAAAACTATACCTCCAACAGGATGAATGTAAATCTAAAATTCAGCTTAATATTAAGGATGACCAAGACAGAAAGACCGACAGATTGCTAGAAGAAATCAGGATGGCTATCCTGCTTCTGGGTTCTTTTTCAGTGTCACTTAGATTAAGCCAGGAGTGCTGAGGTCCTAAAATAGAAATTAATTCTCACAGTTGGGGGATTTCAAAAGTTAGCAGCATTAGGAAAGAAAGAGTGAAGAACCTTTTGTTTGCAGAAATGAGTATAAAAGATTAGCAGAGTTGTGACTGGTATACAAGTTGCAGTTGGGACACAATGTGGTGGCCAATTTCTGACTGGGGTATCTGGGTATCTTACCATTCTGTGGAAGCAACCAGGCTATTGCTGATGAACTGCTAAGCCAACCTGGAGGTTTTGCATAGGATTTTGTACAACTGCAATACCTGAAGTGCCACCTTTACCAATGCAAACTAAATTAATGGTAAAGACTATAAGGCATAAGATGAGTGTGTACAATCATTTTATCTTGCAGATAGTACATGTGTTCAAGAGTGTCGTCTACCTTGAAATCCTTGAGGCATCAACTTTTAAGTTGAAGATATATTTCTTTGCTCTGCTCTTTTCTTTGTATTAATTGAGATATCCTTCCTTCTTTCCCTCCCTCCCTCCTTCCTTCCTTCCTTCCTTCCTTCCTTCCTTTCTTCCTGTAATTGATGATGATGATGTTGTTGCAGATAGATAGTGATTTGATACTCCATTATATTATGTACAGCACTTCAAACTAATTTTATATACATCGTTTTAATCACTTGCCCAGTGACTTCATGTTTGTTTGTTTATTCATTGGCTAGATTTATATTCCACCTTTTTTTTAAGAATACAAGATGCTTATAGAGGGGCAGGTGTCTACTTTCATTTGATATGTACATGATCACCAACTCTTTGAGATAGGTTGGGCTGAGAAAGAGATACAAGTAGTCCTTGACTTAGTTCATTTAGTGACTGTTCAAAGTTACAACGGCACTGAAAAAAGGGACTTATGACCATTTTTCACACTTACAACTGTTGCAGCATCCCTATGGCCATGTGATCGAAATTCAGATGCTTGGCAACTGACTCATATTTATGGCAGTTTCAGTGCCTTGGAGTCATGTGATCTGCTCCTGCAACCTTCTGACAAGCAAAGTCAATGGGGAAACCAGATTCCCTTAACAACCATGTTACTAACTGAACAACTGCAGTGATTCACTAAACAACTGTGGCAAGAAAGATCGTAAAATGGGCTTTTTTCACCTAATAAACGTTTCACTTAGCAACAGAAATTTGCTAAATATGTTTTCCACACGATCAATTTCATGCATGCTTATTTTATAATGTAGACAAGGGATATTTAGTTAAGGAGCATGCCTTCATATTTGTATGAATATCTAATGCGCAAAATTCATTTTAACAGAATTGAGTATCTGTTTTTGGTTATTTTTTGGTTATTGTAAGTCTCCCAGAGTCACATTGTTGAGTTGGGCAGCCATATAAATCTCTTAAATACATACATACATTCATACATACATACATACATACATACATACATACAAAAATTGGGCTGTATCTATCATTGCATTCTATCATAAGTAAACTCTAGATCTTCTCAATAACACTGAATATGTGCATGTTATGGCAATGCCATAGGTATGAAATAGCTGATTGCATGTTTGTCTTCATTATTTGGGCATGAATATTTATTTACATATTGATGAAATGTTCACTTGCACACTCTTTTTTTCTATAATAAGTGTGATTATAAGAAAGGGGAGCAGAAGACTAGAAATTTTACAAAGTCTCTAATGAAAAGCAAGTGACAATTAGCAAAATGTTGAATCCATCCAGGACTTTACTGGAAATAATTACTTGAAATTGCAGGCTTGCTTGGGTTACGATTCAATGCCCTTTTTCAACTCTGTCCAACCAGGTGTGTTGGACTTCAACTGTCATCATCCCTTTTCCTTGGGAATTCTGTAGTTTGTGATTCTGATACATTTGGAGGGTGGCAAATTGGGAAACCCTGTGATATAATATATCCATTTATAGCAGTTGATTTACACTGCAAATATAGTGCTGAGATTCTTTCCCATTATAAATCCACCTGGTTTCTTCACTTTGTAATTTGTGTTATTTTTTTTCAGAAAGTAATTAGAATTTAGCTGCTCTATTTTTAAAAACAAATTTCCAGATTTTTCTGTTTACCAGGAGCTCTGTTGTACTCTATTCTGAATGCTATTTAGTTGAAATTTCTACAACAGGTAGAAATGTTATGGATAAGAAGACAATATATATAAATAAATTGTGGAGGAATTGCAGCATAAACACCATTTGCACACACATTTTTCCCCCAGAAAGTGAGGTTAGGGAAATTCCTTTTGTGGGTTTCACACATCCTTAGTTTAGTCTTCATTGTCAGCCAAGCTTAGTACTGGCACAACTGCAGAACTAAAAATATACCTTGAGCATTGGGTGACTCATTTGGTGGTCCTTAGATTCTAAAGACCACATGGCACAGCCCTTCAGTCAGCTGAAACACAAGAAAAAAAAATAGTGGTCAAAACAGAAAGAGAGAAAACTCTAATAAAAGAGGAAGGGCTCTTCAAGATAATGCCAGAAGGTGTCAAGAAAGGTTGATTGTTTTAATGGATTTGCAATGACTATTTCAGCGATACATCATGCATTGGTGAAGTGGCAAGGGCAAGGCAACCATGAATAAAAATCTGTGTTGCTGGATGTACAGTAGAGCTGCCTGCAAACATGGAACAAAAACATGATTTTTCAATGGATACAAAGGGCCCTGAGGTATCAAACATGAACAAAGTAGAGATGAAAAGGATCTCTTGTTTCTATACACAATTCAGAAATCGTTTTGAAAAAAATGTGTTCTCTCTCTCTCTCTCTCTCTCTCTCTCTCTCTCTCTCTCTCTCTCTCTCTGTGTGTGTGTGTGTGTGTGTGTGTGTGTGTGTGTGTGTAAACAAGAAAAGGAAAGAGAAAAAATCCCTAGACAACAAAAGGGCTGAAAGACTCTTAGATGAACATTCAATAAAATGGTACCCACTGTGACTCTGTCACTCTATTGTGTGCAGCTCTGATGGCTGTTTTGCATCATTGGCCATGGAAGTAGAAGCATTATTCAGTCCCATTTTTCTGAGTGGCTAAACCCACAAATGCTTATTCATTCTTTTTTTTTTTCTTTCCTGATGGGTGAAGTGTCAGATAAAAAGATTTGATGACAGTAGTAGATATGCAAGGTTGCACATAAAAATCAAAGGTGTAAACTGATTCCCCATGGTTTTATGAAAAATTCAGAATAAAATCCTGGAAGGAGAAAATAAATAATGTGAAAGGAAATTGGTTGATTTAGGGTACAACTTCTATCTTCCATAAAACCATCCCTCTCTTTGTCTTCCTTACCCCATGCAATATTTCTGTATTAGTGTCAATACATAAATAAATCTTAACATTTCTTTAAGCCTTAGCACTGCCCATCAATGAATACTACATTGTACTAGTAATTGTTTTAATTATGGAAGGAAGGAAGGAAGGAAGGAAGGAAGGAAGGAAGGAAGGAAGGAAGGAAGGAAGGAAGGAAGGAAGGAAGGAAGGAAGGATTTTCAATTTATCAACTGCTTTTTAATGGTTTATCTAGATCAGAGATCCCCAACTCCCAGTACCGGTCCACAGCCCTTTGGGAATGGGGCTGCGCAAACAATGGGTGAGTGCACAAAGCTCCATCTGCACATGTGCGGGGTTAGGCTGCGCACACAGAAAACCACCCCCTCCCTCCCCACCACCACTGCCAGTCTGTGGAGCCAGAAAGGTTGGGGACCACTGATCTAGATGATCTTTGATTTCATATTTATTTTGATGGTCTCTTCTCACTTCATGTCAAAGAAAGACTGAAAAGTGGATTGATTATCCATATCTGTTCAACTAGTTAATTATAAGCAGAGTTTTTCTCTTACTTAGAGTATACCTGTGGTATAGACATGTTTTACAGAAAAGGAAAATAAAGGTGATATTTAGACCACGGTTTCTTCAAAAGGGTCTAATCAAAACCACATTTGGTACAATCTTAGTAGCTTATAGTCATCATTTTCCACAAGGCATTATAAGTTCTGGCTCTTGATAGTAACACAATTAAGATGGAACATATGCTTGTAAAAATGTTGGTTTCCGTTTTGGGGAGTTGTTTTAATAAATATTGAGGTGTTATGTGTACATTATACCCAGATGAGATTCAAAGAAGAGAATGGAGTAAGTAAACTTCATATGGAAAGTGTTAGGTCAGACTTCGTAGCTGTGAAGGAAGCCAAGCCTGATATTTAAGGAGGATACCAAATAATATTTAGAACATGGTTTCTCCAAATCAAGGTATGGAGAAAGCAATGAACGCTAAAAAACGGAGCTTTGCTACCTTAAAATTTAGCTGTCAGGAGCTTCATAAATATTATTGTCTTATAACATGAACAAGAGGGGTGATTTGGGGAGGGAATGTATTTTGGCATTAAAATAATTTCTCCACTACCTCAATTAGATCAAATGATCTGGAAAGGTTCTCCTTGGAGAAATCAAACTAATGTACAGATGGTTGGAGGGCCTGATGCTTGCTTTAGAGGTGTTGATATGAGCATTAGTCAGCAACATAGATTGGAATGAAGTAAGTGAATAATGCTGTCATAGCAGTCTTTCAAAGCCATAAATTAATTATTCCATACTGGTAATTGAAACCATTTTAGGAATCAGGTTTTGGGAATAACTGCCCAATGATGTCTAGTAAATTTGTGACTAAGGCCATCAGAATGTCTATAGGTTCTATTTAGGTTCTCAGACATTACACTGAAGAAGACATAGTAGTATACTATTGGTTCTACTAAGACACAAAATGCCTGAAAGATTCTTGTGTCTAACTAGTATCATGAACCATATTTTCTGCCATTGGTGGAGCCAATGGATTACTAGAAAACTTTTCAACAAATAAATTACTGTGGAACATGTAGTATTAATCTGGGTTAATGAAATGGAATAAATACTGGATCCTTCCATATACACTATATCTTCTGTTTCCCTTTCTGATTGTTTGGTGTACAGGCAGTCTGTTCTTACTTTGGAGTAAGCTATTTAGATAATTTTCAGATAAGGGAACATAAGGGATTTATAATTTTAGGGATTTAACATGGCTTGGTGAAATCATCATTACCCAGAAGAGAATCTGCTTCACCCCAAATGTTTCTTGTGTGATGCTAAACTTTTAGCAGATGACAGCCATCCTGGTCCAGTCGTATTTGATATCATTCCAGCATATTTCTGCATGGGATGAACTGAGGCAAATTTTGCCCATATACAACAGCATCCACTTTGCTCTTCAATTGCAGACATTTTTTTCCTCTGCTTTCATAGATTGAGAGAGTGATGTGAAAAGGTCATTGGTCTCTTCCCACTCTAACAGAGGCTTCTTGAATCCCTCCAAAGTATATAACTGGAAGAAGAAATGACAAAAACATGGTAAAGATGGGTGATGTTCCCTGAGGACAGAGATTTAATTTTGCCACTTTGGGATATCTATCCTTATAAGAACTGCATTGGCTTCTGTTGATTGCACTGTCTGCAGTGGCCTGACCTTGTCCCTGAGGGAAGAGTTATCCAATAAATCTCCTCCTAACAGGGCATCAGGAGACTCCTGTCCTTTTGCTGCCATGATTTTAATGAGCAAGCAGAGTGAGTGATCATCACATGACCGAGCCCAGCTGTGAAACTCCAGGCACCACGAGCAAGAGCACAGAGCATCCCATTAACTTCTTCCCTTTGAAGTCCCCGGGGTCTTGGCTCCTCAATGACCAGCTGCCTGGCTTCAGCCTGCAGGCATTTGCAAGACATTGTTCGGCATTGTGTTCACCTGGCTGGAGAATCAGAAGACAGCGCAGATACCAGGGGAGCTGTCTCCCTTGGCTGCCTTTAAAATCTTCCTTAGGGTTATTAGGAATTGTGACAGATCCACATTTGGCAAAAGTCTCAATTAAAGACTAATCAGCAGAACATGGTCACTTGAGAGTTGGAACTTCCTCCGACTGATTCAATAGCCAAAGGCTAAAAACGTTGAAGCAGCCAAAATCGTTACCCAAATAGGATGCTTTTCCTTGCTCCCTGGCCCTTAAGCCAGTCCACCCCACTGAAGGAACTGCTGATTTGGCAGCATTTTCTTTTGGTCCCAATTGTCTTCTAGACTAGAGGAGTCCCCTATTTTTTAAAATAATGCACTAGTTTTGATTCTCCTCTTTTGTCTCCTAGGAAAACATGTGTCGACAGTATAGTCATTAGGACCCATTAGGACTCCATTAGGAAGGTGCAGAGCTAGGATGGCTATTTTGAACATTGAATGTTACACATGATTCATCCAGTCCTTTGCATTCAATTGTTCCAAAGTCTTCAGCAATGTGTCTTAAGAGAGCCTGAATACCTTGGGTCCTATCTTTCTGATGCTGATCTGCTCTGCCGGAGTTACCACCAAGCCCTCCACAGGGATTTCAGTCAAGATAACCAGTAGGTCCTAGATGATTTGGTCAGGGTCACAAATGGTCATTGTAGAATGGAATCCCATGGAATCCATTGCCAGAGCTTCTGCTGGGCATCATTTTATTACTTCCTTGAGTGCCATCATAACAGCAGAATGGGAAGTATCCACAGCACATATCTCATCCTGCATGTGAAGACCCTTTAATAAAGACAACCCATCCAAAAGTACAATCATTTTAGCATAGTTTATGTAGGGCTAGCATATATAGGCTATGAAAATCCAGATGACCATTGGAGGCAGCAAAGAGCAAGAGTTATTTTTTTTATCTCTGCTCCCATTCAATCGTATAATATATATATCTAATATATCTAAGATGACCATAGTAGTGAGGTCATGCCTCAGAGGTTTTGATATACCTGGGTGCATTGAAGTCACATTTATGTGTCTGATAACATTGGAGGTCTTCAGTAACTCCTATGCTGCTGAAATGATCAATCCGTAAGCTTTGCTGAATAGATTTCTTTTTTAAAAATATGAGCAAATACAGTGTAACATTATACAGGTAGCCCTGACTTACAATAGTTCATTTAGTGACTGTCTGAAGTTACAGCAGCATTGAAAAAAGTTAATTATCACTGTTTTTCACACTTATAACCTTGGCAGCATCCTCATGATCACATTATCAAAATTCAGATGCTTGGCAATGATTCCTATTTATGTCAGTTACAGTGTCCCGGGATCATGTCATTTTGCAACTTTCTAACAAGCAAAGGCAATGGGGAAGTCAGATTCACTTTACAACTGTGTTACTAACTTCATAACTGCAGTGATTCATTTAACCACTGTGGCAAATGTTGTAAAATGGGGCAAAATTTACTTAACAACTTTCTCAATTAGTAACAGAAATTTTGGGCTCAATTGTGGCTGTAAGTTGAAGACTACCTATACATTATTAATGCTGTAGGTGCAAGCCATCTCATCTCTTTCTCTCCAATCATTGATGGTTTCCCCTTTTCTGCTACAGTCAAGATGCTTCTGCTATCCCACCGTGCTGTTTAAATCAAGCAGAGGGATGCCTTTGACTGAAGAAGCAGCACCGAATGGCTGCCATTGTTTATGCAGCACTGGCTGTCTCAGGAGGAGGGTGGACAGAAGGACACTTGGGGTCCACATTAGAGAATGGCAATCTTTTGGAAACCAAGGTGGCAGTTGACATGTTTGGACAGCCAGATTGCTACAAGAGGCAGAGCACATGCAGAGAACGGGCTCTCTAGTTTTCATTTCTCTTTCCCCCCCCCCCCCCCCCCCCT
>NW_015386414.1:154083-160624 GCF_001527695.2 Protobothrops mucrosquamatus
TAGAAACCAGAAGATTGTGAGTTCAGTCCTGCCTTAAGCATGGAAACCAGCTTGGGTGACCTTGGGCCATTCTCTCTCAGCCCAACCCATCTCACAGGACTGTTGTAGAGAAAAAAGGAAGAGAGAAGAGCATTGTGTATGTTTACCACCCTGAGTTATTTATAAAAACAATAAGAAGCAGGATAAAAATCTAATAAATAAATCCCAGAGTAGGGAGACTCCAGATTGTTTAGCTCTCCACTGGAAAAGTGTCCATGGAGAACAGATAAGAATATTTTTCCTCAGCATTTCAGATTTTCTTTGAAGACATAAAAGTGGTAGAAGCACAATAATAACATGGTTTGCGTTCCCCAAACTGACACTTTCCCAATGGATTGTCTTTCTCTCTGCGTTGCCAATCTAGATAATCTCCAGATTTTCACCACATGGAAATGCTAGTCAAATGCATTGGGGTCTATTCATCTGAGTGGAAAGAGCAGCCTGATATGTACTTTTCGTCTCAGATATACGCTAAGGATAATTTCCAGAGAACTGTATGTCTGGAGGCCCTTTAGTGGCTATTTTATGCTACTGCTGCCATGACCAGCTGGTAGTACTATTTTTCCACACAACTGCCCAGTCCCTGGGCCTCCCTCTTTTCCTGATAAGGGTCCTCTCTGACACCCTGCAGAAATTTGCTACCAAGATCCCCTCTTACAGGACCCACTGTAGTAATGAGAGTAGGCTTTGTGAAGGGGGCTTTTTATTATTGTTATTTTGTGGTTGAAAGGTTGCCTATACTTTTTTCTCCTCATGCAAAAACTTAGAAAGGGTGGAAAGCAAAATATTTGGATAATTATTCAGGCCATCAGGTTACATAAAAGGTTCCATAGCCCTTTGCATCAAGTCTTAACAGTTAAAACCGCAATTTCTGTTTTTGCAGTCATAAAACATCCAGAGCAAAGTATATGTGTGTGTGTTTGTGTGTGTCATAAAATAATAAAAAGCTGTTTTTCCATTTGCTAGAAACTTGAAAAAGTTAATGTGATTTTTTTTTTAAAAAAAAAAAAATTAAAATGTCAATTTACTCCCCAAAGGAAACTCCTTAGAGAAATTTTTTTCGGCTACACAGTGGTCTGAAAAAAAAATGATATGTATTTAGTTCTAAAGGGTTTTTTTTTAAAAAAAAAAAAAACAGCAATTAATTCCTAAAAAAAGAATGTACTGACATCAAATGCAAATAGCTAATTTTATATTTTAAGGAAACTCTGTTTATATGACTCTTCAGACAGGAGCACATGATGTCTGCAGTTTGTAGCTGAGAGGCCTGTATATGTTCCAGCACTGAGGAGATCATCAGCAGAATTCAGTCTGGGGCAACAATCAATGAAACACTACTACTGTTTTCCCCCAACAGCTTCCTCTTGTCAAGATAGAAGAGACCAAAGAATATCAGCCTAAAGCTTCCTCTCTCTGAACAGAATATATGGACAGGGGAGGGTGATAAATAGTATGGCACCCAAGTGTCACTCTGAACTAGAATGCCATACATCGACTTATGAGCACATTGCTAAGCACATTAAGTGAGTTGTACATAATTTTACCATGTTATTAAGCAAATCATTGCCGTTGTTAAGTGAATCATGTGATCATTAAGTGAATTCAGCTTCTCCAATTGACTGTGTTTGTCAGAAGCTAGCCAGGAAGGTTACAAATGATGTTCACATCACCCCAGGATGCTGCAAGCATCATAAATTCATGCTAGTTGCCAAGCAACCCAATTTTGATCATGTGACCATACTACAAGTGCAAGGAGGAGCCATAAGTCACTTTTTTCAGTGCCATTGTAACTTTGAATGGTTACTAAATTAATGGTTGTAAGTCAAGGGCTGCCTGCAACTGAGCTGGGGAGTTTGAGGTACTAAGATAGTGAATTGCCTATCCTTCATTCAAGACAAATGCTGTCTTAATTCTGGTATCAAGGACGAGGGGAAGGATACTATCTAGATAATAAGCCTGTTAAGTCTATGATAAAATTAACACTATCTCATTGAGAGCTGAACAAATGACAGATTACCTAAAACACCTAAAAATAGAAATAAATTTAGGAATAAAAGTCTAGTCAGGAAGAGCTTGTTACTTCCAATTATGCCATAAACTTAAACATGACCCTGGTTATCCCATCATTTTCATCTCTCCCCAATGACAATTCATCAAATATATTCCAGTGATTTTCATGATCCCATCACCCACCTTATTCATTTTCTTCTACTTTTCTCAACTTTGCCATGTATAGTAACTTACTCCAATCCATCACCAACTCATATCACATTTCCAAAGTATGTGAAATTCTACTTGATTGGTTCTTCTTGCAGCCCATGGCACTGTCACTGCCTTCCTCCTATCACCTTTGAATTTCTCTAACACATTCCCCATTATCTTTCCAAGAAAAGAATCTGAAAAGCACCAATTATATTTGAATGGAGACTAGATGCATCCTGTACTTAAGTCTCTGAGAACAACCAGTGAACAACTTCAGTGATAGTCCAAATGTAACATCTAAACATTTGATACCCCTAAGCTTTGATGGGTCAGACATACTATAATAATGGACATTACTGTCATGAATGCTGGACTAGATTCTCTCTACATTTAAATGTTAACTACTCAGTGTGAAGGAAGAAACGTCTTCCTTTTCGTCCAGGGATCCATCTTTATTATTTAATCCTCTAAGTAGAGTGTTGGTATTGAACAAAATTTCCAGCGCCAAGTTCTGTTTCAAGTACATAGAGATCTGCATTTGGAACTTCTAATGTAATAGTCTTTTTCCTTTAGGAAGCTTCACTGCTTAACACTACACATATAATTTATTTTACATTTCTGTGGGTCACCTAAATGAGGTTAATGAGATACAAGAGCCAATTTTCACACACTCACAATCAAACAACCTGATATCAATGCTGTTTGTTACCAAAACAAGAGACTGGTAGAAACCATTGTTCAACCCAAAAAAGACTGGCTTCTAGCCCATAAGATTGTGCAAGACTTTCAATAGGTGCAGGACTTCGATCCTTTTCTCCCCCCTTATGACTAGGTCTTGCATCTGATTAACAGCTATCACTGGAATTCTTTCATAATGGCTGATTTAGTTTTTCTACAGTAAAGCAACTTATCTAAGCTTCTGTGTCCTCTGAAATCTGGGATTGCATTTTCTTGCCTGGCGTAACCAAGAGAAGTCTGACATTGGAAGATGTGTGAAGATCTGTTGGGGTTCCCATAAGATGAAATTGATTTAACTTGTCTTGAGTAGAGGGATTGTAATTAATTTTCATTTCCATGTTAATTATCAGTACAATAATTCTGCTAAAGCTTCATCTCTGAATCCCATCCAAACTGGGATGAGATTTTTCTGGGTTTTCTTTTTCATTTCCCTGCCACTTAGTTAAAACAGTGGTCAAACAGTGGTAACTTATGGTTAAAATAGTGAGTCAGATCATCCTTTTAACGGTAAGTGCCCTCCAAAAAAAGGATGGTGGGAATGACACAGGCACAGATGTGTATCATGATAGTAATATGTGTTTATATATGTGTGTCTGTCTGTTTGTCCTGCTCTTCAGCATTGTTAAAAATCCATGCTAAGATGATTCAGAACCTCTCCTGTTAATTCGGTGCTAAATTTTCAAATACTTCAGTCAAAACAGAGCCTTTCACAATATGTATTCCTTTATTACATTCAACCATCATTTTCATCTTATACGATCTTACTACACTTTTCGTTCAGGCCCATCCAAATGCTTTGGGGCATTTGGGGCATTGAAAAAAAAAATAGTATGAGGGAATGTGCTGGATGGGTGGCTTGGTGTGAGAGTTTGATGTTTCCTTTTACTTACATTGGTCTAAGAAGGCTTAGAAAAAACACCCCTATAATTCTACCCCTCCAGATGATTTCCAGTTCCTCCTGAAGATAAGCGTGCCTGCTGATCCATTTCTCCAAGAAAGGGGCTACAACAGCAGCTCCTTCCTTGTCTACAGATAAAATCAGTGTGTGACCATCCATTACGGCGGAAAAAAACATGGATTAGATTGCAAGACACAGCTTTAGAGATGTTAATGATTGTGCTGTAAAAGCACAAACAACCCCCCCCTCCTCCCTTTGCTCTCCTACTGTTCTTTTCTCTTATCCACTTCTACCTAGCAGACATTTGATCTGAAAGGCCAATGAATTCGCAGGCCTCCTGAGAACACCAAAGGCTCTCTGATATGTGTGGGAAAGTGGTGGCCATTTTTGATGCCTCCGTTGTCCTACTAAACACCTTCCCTTTTCTTTTATTTTTTCCTTTACTGCATCGTCTTTTATCCTCTATTTTATTTTGTTCCAGCAAACAGAAATCTTGCGGCTTGTGCCAACAGGACAACTTTGCCTTTAAACTGACCTATGTTTTTTTTAAAAAAAAAAAAAAAAAACTTCCGATAATAGTGTAGGAGAAACTTTTGCTCTCAATAGAGAATTCAATAATGGGTTTAGAAAACAATATCATTTTTCAGAGTTGTATTCTGAAAAGGTCAGTGAAAAACTCTCTACCAGCCCTTTCTGAATAACTCAGTATCTGAATGTCCCCAAGAACAATACCGGTAGAAAGGTGACTTTTAGATAAAAGAGAAAGCGAAAGAAC
This sequence comes from Protobothrops mucrosquamatus, assembly GCF_001527695.2. Taxonomy (NCBI): domain Eukaryota; kingdom Metazoa; phylum Chordata; class Lepidosauria; order Squamata; family Viperidae; genus Protobothrops; species Protobothrops mucrosquamatus. The sequence goes on from NW_015386414.1 coordinate 158,736, forward strand.
AAAAGCCAAATCATCATGTATCTCTCCAACATCGTATTCATTACTCTGAGGCTGGAGATCAAAGCCATCTAGGATTTCTAACTTTCAACCAAATTTTGAACTTATTACAACAGTGCACCTTGCTTCTGGCAACAAAGAGAAGTATTCCAAATGTACCTCTGAGCAATAACAACAATAGGCTTTTGGAGACAAGAATACTTACAGAATCGAACAACACTTTAACCGTTGCAGACATATCTTATTAGTAAACTTCTTTGTTTACTTATGGATGACAGTTCCCAACATCAAGTCCTATATGAAGGTTGGACATTGGAGCAACACAACTGGAAAGTCCCAGTTTGGGGAAAGTTACTGAGGCTCATTTTCTTAATATTCTTCCACTCATACACTCTCACAGATACTCTTCTACAGTGAAAAAAAAAATCACTTTCTTGACATTGTTAAAAGATAGGGCCAAAAGACCTTCTGTGGAGATTCTCATTCATCCAGATCATGGCTGTCCCATGACTTTTTTTTCAAAACTCAGGTGGACTTTCTTGATTTTTTTTACTTTGAAAATGTTTCACTTTTCATCCAAGAAGCTTCTTCAGTTCACTGCAATTTCTCTACTGTCTGGTTACACCAGAATTGACATATTTATCATGATCTAATCTCCTTAAACTCCAAACACTCCAACCCAAAACTTGCTTAAAATCTTTTCACAATTATACTATAAAATAAATAAAGCCCTAGAAGTGGAAATAAAAACCACAGTCAGAGTCTCTGCATTACTTGCCTAAGGGGCAGGCAGAAAGGAAAACTATCCCACTTAGATGTTTAGTAAGCCTCAACTGTCAACTGATTGTGTTCTATTAATTAGTTATTAACTGAAAAGTGTGCCAAATGAAGGTCCATCACAATTCCTAATATCCCAAAGGAAGTTTTCAAATATGGGAGAGGCGGCTCCCCTCATATCTGGTTTTTCTTCTGATTCTTCCAAATCCAAAACCCTTAATAGTTGATTTTATGCACTCTTCTAAACCAATCTTAACCCTGGTTTGCAAAACAAGTCTTAGTGGCCCATATGTCACATAACATTAAGCCACTATCCAGATCTTAGAAACTGAATGCAGGCAGTCCTCGTTTAATGTCAGTAATCTGGACCAGAATTTCTGTCACTAAGCAATGCAGTTGTAAAGCATGACATCATGCCACTTAGCAGCAGCAGTTATGGCAGTTCTCGGTTAGAGTCATTAAATATGGACTGCACAGATCGTTAAGTGAGGGCTTCACATGATTGATTTCAACTTCCTGCAGGCAGGACAAGAAGCAATGGATGGAAACTAATCAAGGAGAGAAGCAACCTAGAACTAAGGAGAAATTTCCTGACAGTTAGAACAATTAATCAATGGAACAATCTGCCTCCAGAAGTTGTGAATGCTCCAACACTGGAAGTTTTTAAGAAGAGATTGGATAACCATTTGTCTGAAATGGTATAGGGTTTCCTGCAGTGGTGGGATTCAAATATGTGAACAACTCGTTCTCTGTGTGGATGCCACTTCTGGAAGTCCATTCTGGGCCTGGGCAACAAAAAAATTAGCTATTGGTTCTGCCGAACTGGTGCGAATTGGCTGAATCCCACCATGGTTTCCTGCCTGAGCAGGGGGTTGGACTAGAAGACCTCAAAGATCCCTTCCAACTCTACTATTTATTTTATTTATTTATTTATTATTTGAATTTATACCCCGCCCTTCTCCTTGCGGACTCAGGGCGGCTGACAGCCTGATAAAAACAACTACAAAAATACCCCAAAAACTATCATTAAAACAAAGTTAAGATGAAATATTAAATTTGGCCTTATTAATTTTTAAAATTGCTTTTAAAACCCCACTAAAATTTCCCCTTAGGCC
>NW_015386414.1:160666-196018 GCF_001527695.2 Protobothrops mucrosquamatus
ACCCACTCTGTGGGAGCGTACCGGCCGGTGGGAGGTAATCTGCGGCAGAAGGCGGTCTCGGAGATATCCAGGTCCGATGCCATGGAGCGCTTTGAAGGTGATAACCAACACCTTGAAGCGCACCCGGAAGGCCACCGGCAACCAGTGCAGCTTGCGCAGCAACGGTGTTACATGGGAGCGACGAGTCCCTCCCAACACCGCCCGCGCGGCCGCATTCTGGACCAGTTGGAGCCTCCGGGTGCTCCTCAAGGGAAGCCCCATGTAGAGAGCTGGAATAACCAAATTTTCTGAATTTTGGTTTTATTAAACTAGAATCTCTAGTTTAGAATCTCAGGAGCACAATTTTTGTCCTGGATTCAAAACAAAGCATTTATTCGGTTTAATGTTAAACATTTTCAAAAATAATTTTTGAATACTTCAGGCATGTTCTACATAGAAAATAACTATCTGTGAAACAATAACTTGATTTGAGCACCAAAAAAACAATGCTAAGTAAATTAGGAAATTGAGTAGATGGAAAAATTGCTTCAGCCCTCAAATTCTGAAAGCATAAATATTTTTCTCTGTATAACTAATGTTTATAGTGATAATCAGCATTGGCATATGATGAGAGGAGATAGTATTCGAAAAGCATAATGAACATGAACAAAGATTGACTTTTCACAATTTCTCACATGCTCAGTAACACAAAATCACACAGATATAAACACCTATTATTTCAGGGTCTTTTTTTTTTTTTTTTTTCAAATATAAGTTTTTTTATTGTTTTCATCATAAAAAAAAACACATCACAAATACATCACAATGTAAAAACCCCTACCCCCCACCCCCCACCCGGACTTCCCAAACCTAATCCCAGGATACTATTCAACTAAAAGTAAACTAGTATTAATATCCCTAACTCCACAAAATATTATTCTACATAAGTAAGTGAAATATATATATATATATATATAAAAAAAAAGTTTTTATCTAAAAACCTAAATTATATTCCACCATTCTATACTTATTTTGAATATAAACAATCCATCTTCTCCATATTGATAAAAATTGTTCATTTGAGTGATCCTTCAGATAAGCCGAAATTTTGGCCATTTCAGCAAGATGCGAAACCTTCAATCTCCAGTCCTCCATTGTAGGTAAAACTTTACTCTTCCAATTTTGAGCTATCAACAAACGGGCAGCAGTTAAACAATACAACATCAAATTCGTTTCTTTTACATCCAAATTATGTGTAATACCTAGGAGAAACAACTGAGGCAAGAAAAAAATTCTTCTTTTAAAAACTTNAGAACCACCGCATAACAGTGCCTCCCACTCCTAACTCACCCAAACGTCGCAGCATGATACCGTGGTCCACGGTATCAAAAGCCGCTGAGAGGTCCAAAAGAACAAGGACAGAGGAGTGACCCCTGTCCCGGGCCCTCCAGAGATCATTTACCAGCGTGACCAATGCCGTTTCCGTGCTGTAACCCGGCCTGAAGCCCGATTGCTGTAACCCGGCCTGAAGCCCGACTACTACTATTACTACTACTACTACTATTAGCTTCCCCACTGACGTTTCCTGTGGGAAACCAACAGGGAAGATGACAGATTGTGATCACATGACCGTGGGGCACTCCAATGGTCAGAAATCCCAGCCAGTTTTCAAGACCCCTAATCAGGTTCACTATGGGGGGGGGGGTATCGTGATGGTCAGAACTTTGAAGTCCAGTCATAACTACCACTCGTTCAGCACTGTTGCAACTTCAAGTGGTCATTGAATAAGTAGCATTATACAAGGACCACCAGTAAAAAATCAGAATAATCTGGCTCAGCCCTAAATTAATCAAAAAGTATAATCAAGGCAGGTTGAGTATGTCACTACATCAGAAAACAGCAGAATAAGGTGTCCGAGAGGAATTCTAGCTTTGTTCTTGCTTTCCTGCCATTAGTATTTTTATGACTTCGGCTCCAGATTAATCAAAGGGACGGGTTTTATGCAAATACATTTGATTCTAAGCCTAGACAAGATTATGCAGAACAAACTATACAGGTATCACTGTATCAGGACCACAATATATAAAGTCCTCAACTTATGACCATAACTGAGCCTGGAATTACAGTCATGTCCATCACCACATGATGGCTCCCGATTTTATGGGGTTTTTTAGATTGTTGTTAAGCAAAAAGCAGCAGTTCTAAAGTAAATGAGTGGTCATAAAGTGAATGTGGTGGCTATTAAGTGAATATATTGTCCACAATGGGCATTTTTTTGCTAGAAACTGTAAGTAAAAACTGATTTCCACAAAAACCATCATAAATCGTGGTCACATATCCACAGGACACTGCAAACAGTTGTAAATGTGGGCTGGTTGCTGAGCACCCAAAATGTGATCACATGACCAAGGGGGGCAGCTATCAGAATTTCAAATCCAGGTTGTAAGTAGCCCTGGGGAAGTTCATTGTAATGTTGAATGGTTGCTAAGTGGCTAGATGCAAGTCAAGGACTACATGTGTATGAATATTAGGTTTTGACCATGAACCAACAAGCATGATATCATCCATGAACATCAGATGGTTTCCAGTTTTGCTCCATTTTTCATAGGGGCCCAGAATGTGCAAAGAAATTGGTGCATTGATAGCCAATAGACTCTATGGAAAAGTAATTATATGACTGTGCTGAACTTCACTTCAGAGCAGGTAAGAATGCAAACTGTCTCTTTGACTGTTACACAAAGGATTACACAGCTGCTTTTTACAGCTACCATACAATCCTGGGAAAGGGGTTTTTTTTAAGGTGTTGCAGACAGGTGTGATGTTTGGGCTCTTGTGTGCTTTTAAGCACATTTTGCAGATCAAATCTGCACAGCATTAATAATTCCCTTCATCAGAATACTGTACTAAGGGACTTTTCTCCTTGATTAGTTTACATCCATTGTTTCTTGTCTTGCCTTCTGGTGCTTTGGAAAATAAGTTGACCCCCTCTTCTTTATGGAAGTCCCTCAGATACTGGAATACTGCTATCATGTCACACCTACAGTAATCCTTCTTTTCTCTAGACCGGCCATACTCAATTCCTGCAACCATTCTTCATATGTTTTTGTCTCCAGGCCTTTAGTAGTCTTAGTTGCTTTTCTTTGCACTTTTTTCAGTCTCAACATCTTTTTTGTGATATGTTGACCAAAACTGGATGCAATATTCCAAGTGTGGTCTTACTAAGGATTTATAAAGTGGTACTAATACTTCCTGTGATTTTGATTCTATACCTCTGTTTATACAACCAAGGATTGTATTAGTTTTTCTGGCTGCTGCCACACACTGCTGGCTCATGTTTAAGTGATTGTCCACTAGGACTCCAAGGTCCCTCTAACAGTTACTGTTTTTGAGCCCATTCTCAAAAACAGTATTTGGGGCCTATTCTCATACTCTTGATTTAACTAGAGCTAGACAGTCTATTCCATTTCTCTGATACATAGCAATATAAATGCTTCACATCAGGTCTAGCTATATTTTCCCAGGAAGATATGTTATTAATGCTCCAGCAAAACTGGAAAGCATTTGAAAATCTGAATTTAAAAAATGTAGTGAAAATTGATACTTCCTCTCTGCACGTATTTGACACCCCCTCATATTCCTAATGCTGAAACTAATCTCAAAATCTAATCTCAGTAGAGAAGCAGGTTTTGTATCTTATGGAGAGCTGTCAGCTGAGTGCTGATCTTAACATTTCTGTCCCTTACTCTGGTTTATTATACCTAAGTGTCCCATCTTGATAAACCTCACTGACTCATCTGGCATCTGACTCATAACAGATGGTTGGATATCATAGTTTAAAACATAATTTCCTGTATTATCAATTGCAAGCACATTAATTATTCTGTATCTCTAGTCCTGCTGATGAAAAATATGTGTGTATGCTAGTGGGCCACACAAGCTCCCCAACCTCCCCACACACACACACACAACCTTCAGTGACTGATAGAGGTCAGGTGTATCTGCAGAACTTAAGCTTTAAACTATCAATCAAGTGATTCTTGTCTCTAATTTTTCAATTCAGAACATATCATGCAGTTTATAACACAACTCTTAGACACTATGATACTTCAAGGGAATTTCCTTTTTTTAAAAAAAATATATATTTATTGATTGTTGGTACAGGCAGTCCTTGACTTACAACCATTCATTTAGTGACTGTTCACAGTTATAACACCACTGAGAAAACGTGACTAACGACCAGTTTCACACTTAGGATCACCACAGCATTCCCACAGTTCCCATGATCAAAATTCAGGCACTTAGCAACTGGCTTGTATTTATGGTAGTTGCACTGTCCCAGGTCATGTGATCATCAGTTGTAACCTTCCAAGCTGGCTTCTGACAAGCAAAATCAATGGGGGAAGGCAGATTGGCTTAATGACTACATGATTCCCTTAACAACTGCAGAGATCTGCTTAACAACTGTGGCAAAAAAGTCGTAAAATGAAGCAAAACAACTGCTTGACTTAGCAATGGAAATTTTGGGTCCAATTGTTGTTGTCGAGAACTACCTGTATTGACTCTTAGTGGATATATTCTTTCTAGAATTATCTTTCTTTCATTTGGCCTTTAGGTCTCTCAGTGGAGCATTTATCACTGTTATAATAAAATCCATCCATTTTGCTGCTGTCTAGCCTCTTCCTCTTTTTCCTTGAACTTTTCCAAACATTATAATGTTCTTAAGGGAATTGTCTTTGCACACATCCATAATATAATACTTAGAGAAAATTTTTAAGGAAAAAAAAAGGCTTTGTGGAGTTAATTCACATGTTCTAGTATGCTTTCCTGTGGTTTTATTGCATTTTGGCTTAGTATTTTATACAAGCTAGATAACTATGATTTACGAACAGGGGTTAAGAAAACATGGTTTAGTGTGATGTGATATGTAAAATTACTATTCACTTTTTCTTGTAAAGCTCTCCTCCTGGCTCAGTCCTTTATAGTGCAGCATCATTTAATTCTGCTTACAAATAAAACGTTTTGCAATTGTAAAAAAAAAAAAAGCATTATGTTATCAAGAAAAGCACCAAATACTTGAAATGTATTTCATAATACATAAAATACAGAATAAAAATGTAGGTCCTGTCAATATAAGTCATTGCAAAAGAGCAAAAATTTGCTTTCTTGTGTTCTCTAACCATGATATCCCTGTTTTTCAATTAAATCAAAGTAGTGTTAATAGCAGTGGTGGGATTCAAATATGTGAACAACCGGTTCTCTGTGTGGATGCTGCTTCCGGAAGTCCATTCTGGGCCTGGGCAACAAAAAAATTAGCTACCAGTTCTCCCGAACTGGTGCGAACTGGTTGAACCCCACCACTGGTTAATAGTCACCAATATGAGGACTATTTCTCCCTGTCACCAGAATCAGATAAAACAGTGGAGATGTTTGGCCCAATACAGTATCTGGATAACAGACTGGATAAGAGTTAATTAAGTGAAGCTGAATCCTGACCAGAGGGAGGGCATTGTGAACTGGTTACACAAAATTGGGTAAGTCTCCAGCCCTGGATGGGTTTGCTCTCCATGAAGCTTCTGGGTCCTTCTTTATTCAAATCCCTCAAGGGCAGAATACATTTGGTGGCACAGAAGGCATTTAAATCACTGCAACCTTTCCTGCACAGAGATAATTTGTCCACAGCAGTAGTCCACCTTCTGATAAGTTTCTGTTTGCATTATTGTAACTCGCTCTCTGTGGCTCTCCCCTAAATAAGTTACATATTGCAGCTAGTGTCAAACCAAGCAGTAAAGATATCACCTGAAAGTATTATACTCTTCAGATATGTATTTGTTTTATTTGTTTGTATTTATGATCCACCCAGTTCCATGGCCTCTGGGCGGTGTACAAAACTGGAAAACCTACAAAAACTGGCAAGCCTTCAAACCAAACAAGCAGCCAGACTAGAACAATCTTATAAACAACACAAAGCAAACAAAGAAGGACAGGGGCCCTAAACAAACAATAATACGTCAATCCCAGACCAGGGATTAAGCCAAATTTCAGAGCTTGCCAGAACCCCAGGAGAGGGTACAACCCTTATCTCTGGGTCATGCTGCTCCAGGGGTGGGGAGTCATGTGGCATACTTTCTCAGTCCCACAAGATGACAACAGAATTTAAAATAGAATCACCTTTAATAGAAAGGACCTGGACTGCACCCCTGTACCAACGCATACCAGGGGGAAGAAGAGACAAATGGTCCCTCTGACATCCAAGCCCTATCCCAGTGGTGGCGAACCTATGGCACGGGTGCCAGAGGCAGCACTCAGAGCCTTCTTTGTGGGCAAGCGCACCATCGCCCCAATCCTAGGCCTTCAGCTGGGTTTTATAAAACCATTTCTCTTTAGGCCTCTACCACAGTGTGCAAAAAAAAAGGTTCAATAAATCAATCAATTTCAACTTCTCGCGGGAAAAAAAAAGATCTTGCAAAGTTGGAATTGATTGATTGAACTTTTTAGTCCCACCCAGTCTGCCATTACCACCACAGCCATGCCCACCCAATTGGCCACGCCCACCCAATGGGCCACACCCAGCCAATGGGCCACACCCACCCAGCTCTCGACTATGCATAAGTGGGTTTTGGGTTGCAGTTTGGCACTCAGTCTCTAAAAGGTTCGCCATCACTGCCCTATCCCATATACCACGGGTCCCCAACCCCCAGTCTGTGGACCGGCACCGGTCTGCAGCATGCCAGCAAGTGGGCCACACAAACAAGCAAAGCTCCTTCCTTGAGATGCAGGCAGTATTCAAAACCACACCCCCTCTGATCCGTGGAACCATGGCACTGGTCCCTGGTGCCCAAAAGATTGGGGACCTCTGCCATACAGGACTTTATAGGTAGGAACTAGCACCTTAACCTTAATACTAGTCTTAAAGGATTGCACTGTTCCTTACATATAACTACTTGGACTTCAAGATTTTAGTAAGGATGTTTAAGGCCCTAAACAGCTTAGGATCCTGACATTTGAAAGAGTGTCTCTCTCAAGATTTACCTGTCTGAAACTTAGGATCTGTAGAGAGGACTCTCTCCAGAACCCCAGGACTGGAAGACCCTCATTATGTGGAGATGCCTTTGTGGTGGTACCAAGGGTTTCACATGTCTTTCTTTGAAGGTCAAGCAAACCCAGATGTTATCTGGTGAAAACTTCTTTTTTTTAGGGGGAAGGGAGGGAGGGAGGGAGGGAGGGAGGAAGGGAGGGAGGGAGGGAGGGAGGGAGGGAGGAAGGAAGGAAGGAACGAACGAACGAACGAACGAACGAACGAAGGAAGGCAGGCTCATGCAAAAGTTTCTGTAGGAGGATAAACCATTATTCAGTTGCTACCATTTTACTTTTGTCTAACCCTTCCAACAGTGTTTGGAGATTTATTAATAAAGTTTCATTTTTTTTAAGGATTGGAGCAACCTCACATGTCAGGAAGAATTCTGTCTATTACTTCTCCACATTCCTGATCTGTCCTCTATTTCGAAATACAGTATCTGGTTGCACACTGTGTTCTATTGTATTTAAACAATGTATTTGTTCTGAGCTATCTGTACCAGACAGGCCTTAACTTGCCTCCAGCAGAATAAAACCAGGCTCACAATGGAGAAAAAGCCCCCTACTATTTGAGCCAATTTAAGAAAAATTCTCTTTCCAGCTACCCCTATGTTCAGAAAAGTATGTTCCAGACATGTTTCTAGCATCACGGCTATCATAACAGAAAGTATTCTCAATAAATAGGAAAAAATATTGAAAAATTAGCATCCTCATAATTTCATTTCTGGTTGAGGGAAGCAAAACATAACAATGTAAGCTTGTGTGCCCCAATGCTCAGAAATAATTATTGGTCAGAAACTAACCTGGGCTCCCTAAATCTAAAGTGAAGCATCAAAGAAATATTATTTCTCAGTATAGTGGTGGTAATAAATAAATCTTCCCAGATTCTTGTATAAGAAGGGGCTAAATTTCAATCTCATTGACAGAAAAAAAATGTCCTAAAGGTAGCAGTACCAGTTAGCAGTTTTGGACACTTTTTTCCCTTCATTTTACTTCATTCTCCTTTTTTATTGAGAAGAGGATAGATTGTTCTGTTTGCATTATTGACAGTATTGCTTGATTTTTCATATTTTTTCCCTTCTGGGTGGGGTGTATAAGCTTCACATGTGCACATACAATAAATAAATAAATTCAATAAATAAATAAATAAAATACAAACACACACACACAAACACACACACACACACACACTTACTTGTGGATTTTTATTGCCCTTGATACATTTGCCAGTTCTACCAGGTCTACCTCTTTGGATGGGGTTTTCCACTTGATCTGCAAGAAAAATGAAAGCTGGCAAACTTTCATCCTAATTCTTTTGGCATTCCTTCTGTGTCTGCACACATGTTTACCTGTGAAAAATCTTAGCCTTCATTTTGGAATAGCAATAGGAGTGTACAGGAAATGATGGGAATTTTGACTCCGGCCAGTGATTTGTTCTGCAGGTCAGAGGCAGAAGAATGACAGGAGAAATTGGATTTTAGGGCAAAGGCAGAATGGGAGGGGGAGACTAAATTAAAACATCTGGCTTGGTAATTACATGCACTAAAAAGTTTACAGTCTAAACTACCCATATGTAACTGATCTAGCTATAGTGATGTGTCACTTTCACTTACCCATATTAAGCAGTGGGCTTCACCTAGTTATAACCCATGCTAACCTCCACCACTGACCTGCTACAGTATACTTATTAAAGCTGCAATTATGAGGTGATCCTTAATAGGTAGGGTCTTGGTTCAGAGGGAGATTTTTTTTTTCTCTCCCTGTAGCTCACATGCAACAATTAAAGATAATTTAAAGTGTAAGTAATTGAGCTCAGTTTCTGAAAACTACTGTAGGGGTCTTGTCCCAAAGTATCTGACAGATGAAGTGGTATATTTTGACAAGTTTTCTGCAGACTTCCATTAAATACCAACTGGGAGTTCTGTTTTCTTTGGAGTCCCTGACTAAGAAATAGCGCTTGCAAAAGGCTAGGCCTTGCCAAGAATGAGGATGGCGCTCACGTTAACGGGCTTACCACAGGGGGTGGGCTCTTGCCTGCTGGGTCATTGTCAAGCCCCAGAGAAAGGGAGGGTTCTAATGTCAATGGCAATAGCTTTCAGATATTCAGTTCAACATTCAGACCAAGGCACCTTCCACTGATCCTCATTTAATGAAGGAAGTGATTGGGAGGCAACTGTGAAGTGCCTGGTTTGTGTGAAATTCTGGCTGTTCTAATCCACCCAGATGTCTTTTTATGAGGGGCTTAGAACATGTTCGGCACACCAGGCCTTGTATGTACATGTTCACAGAATGCCAAAATCATTCAGGATATTTGTGTATATAATACACGGTTCCCAAATTATTCAGAGTAATCACCTCTACTTCTTTTTGTAGTTATTGGACTAATTATAATAGTATGTAGGAATGAGATGCTGCCTGGGGAATGACCAGGTAACAGAGGGCATAGCCCACAGCTGCACAATCGGTGGAGAAACAGGCTTAGAAGGCATCTCCTCACCCAAGTTCAGGACTTCTGGGAACAGCAATAGATGACTGAAGATGGCTCCACTTTTGCGGACCTGATGATCACAGCAAAAAGAGGAGCTGGTGAATGGAGAGGCTCCTAAAAGATAAATAAGAAATTAAAATTAAAATAAGCAAGGAAATGGTAAGACAATAGCTGTCTGATCTTGATGAATATAAATCACCTGGACCTAATGGATTACATCCCAGAGTTCTGAAGGAGCTGACAGATGTCATCTCAGAACAATTGTACCATATCTTTCAAAAAGCCTGGAGCACCTGGGAAGTATTTGAGGATTGGAAAAGAGCTGATGTGGTTCCCATCTTCAAAAAAGGGGAAAAAACCAGAAACTACAGACCAATCAGCCCGGAAAGATACTGGGAAAGATAATAAAAAAACAGATCTGCGAACATCTAGAAACAAATAAAGCTATAACTAGAAGCCAGCATGGATTTATTAAAAACAGATCTTGCCAAACCAATCTTATTTCATTCTTTGACAAAGTGACTAAATTAGTAGACCAGCAAAATGCTCTGGACATAGCATACTTAGACTTCAGTAAGGTATTCAACAAAACAGACTGCAACCTACTTCTTGGTAAGCTAGAAAAAAGTGGGATAGTTAGCATCACCACCAAATGGATTTGTAACTGGCTGACAAACTGTACTCAACAAGTAGTCTTTAATGGTACTACATCTACATGGAGGGATGTAAGTAGTGGGTGCCACAGAGTTCCGTCTTAGGCCCAGTACTCTTCAATATCTTCATAAATGACTTAGATGAGGGAATAGAAGGGGAACTTATCAAATTTGCAGATGATATTAAGCTGGCAGGAATAGCCAACACCCCAGAAGACAAGCTCAGAATCCAAAAAGATCTTGACAGACTTGAACAATGGGTCCTATCCAATAAAATGATATTTAATGTGGAGAAAAGCAAGGTTTTACACTTAGGCAAGAAGAATCAAAAGTACATGTATAGATTAGGTGAAACCTGGCTTAATATCAGTAACTGTGGAAGGGATCTTGGAGTACTAGTGGACAATCAATTAAATACAGTACAAGCCAGTAACGTGCGGCAACAGCCAAAAAAGTCAATGCAATCCTAAATTGCATTAACAATGGGATTGAATCAAGATCGTGTGAGGTACTAGTACCACTCTATAAAGCCTTAGTAAGGCCATACCTAGAATACTGTTTTGGTCACCACATTATAAAAAAGATGTTGAGACTCTAGAAAGAGTGTAAAGAAGAGCAACAAAAGTGATTAGCGGCCTGGAGGCTAAAACATATGAATAACAGCTGCATAAGCCACAATGGTTTAAAAGTGAAACCAGCTGATATCTTAATAATTAAAGGAAATATACAAATAATAAATCAGACAAACAGCTTGGAAACCACTTATCCTGGATTTACAAAAAGGACATGTTAACAGATGAAGTTGTTCTTGAGAGAAGACAAAGAAAAAAATGATGAGAAATCAGCTTGTGGGACATGATTTGATGGGATTAAAGATCAAGAAAAGTAAACAGAAGGAATTCAGAGTAGATTTCTTTGATCAGGTTTAATATGTATGTTGTGGCTTATGATAGCTATTAATGGAATTACTTCTTGATCAGAACTGAACAGCAAGATTTAAAGGTTTAAAGATCAGTTTATAAATGCAGGGAAATTTATTTTGCTCTATTTCTTAGGCAAAGAGATAAATTGGAATACAAAGTGGAACTATTAGATTAAGATTAAAATATGTTACTATTTCTGGTAGCTCTTAACAGACTTGTTGATTAGAACTGAATGATGAGCTTTTATAATTTGATTATGTATAAGGGATGAGATACGAGAATAAGATTTTTATGGACATATTGAAAATGGTGTTAAATGACTGAACTTGTTTATATTAGTTTGAAAGGAGAGGGGAGTCATCTTTTATACAGTATATCTGGTTTTTCTTACATTTTTTCCCACCACTTCTCTTTTTCTCTACTTTTTATATTTTTCTTAGTTCATGTTATTCTTTTATCTCCATATTTGTAAACTCTAATAGAATTATTTAAATTATTTAAAAAAGAAGGAAAAACAACATTCCCACACCTCAAGTTCTCAGACAGCAGGAGATTTGTACTTTCAGATTTGCAAGGATCTGATAATGTTGCTTTACAATAAAGTAAAATTCATTCATTATGGGTGGTTTTTCCTGGGAATCCATTTTTAATTATCACCTTTGGTCAAGGGTGAACCCCAGTGCATGTCCAGGAATACACCGGAGACTGATTTTCAGTGCAGCCTTTTGCTCAGAAATCCCACATAGCATAGGGGGATAAGAGCATGTACATCCACTAATGCCTTCCCCCCCCCACTTCCTCCTGAAAGGATAGTCTCCAGAATTCTCCAGCCAACATGTCCCTCCTCATCAGGAATCCCCAAACTGGAGAAAGCTGCTTAACATACCCCTTGAATTCCCTTCTTGATGCCTGTTTCACATTTTGCTCATAAGGCTGAGATATATTTATATCGGGACACCCACCACTTCATACTTAAAATGATCCAGAACTGAAAGGTAGAAAAATTGACTTTGCCCTCTCTGTTTTCAGCAGCAACAGCAGCAGCAAAGGGCTGTCGTGCTTTCTGGGCTGATTGTTGGGGGGTGAGACTGGGCGAATTGTTTAGTGGCTTGGCAACCGCAGCCTTAATTGTGCCTAATACAGGAGAATTTGCTTGACAATATCCAATGCCTCAAAGAGATTTTTTTCAAATAGGCATCTAATTGCTGTCCCAAATATCCCCACCGCCTGAAGTTCCAAAGCATCGTGAGTTGCTAGTAAACAATTAAGTGTTACGTTTGGGAGAACATAGCCTGTTGCCCGGGGGCTGTCTTGATGGCATAGAATTCAGATTTCTTAATTAAGAACCTAGCATTTGACCTTTGTGATAGGAAACATATGGTTGACAGCTTATTTGTGTACATCCTGCTGTTAGTGCTTCCTCTCCTTTTTTTTCCCCCCTGCATCCAGGCTCTTGTTTCTCTCAAGCCTGGTTGGCAAATGAGAAAAAAAGAGGTCTGTACCAACATTTTGGCTTGTTTGCCCATTTTCCCATTCACGTTGATGGGAAGGCAACTGCTATTAACCTTTTCATTTTTTAAGAAAAGAATATCTCAATGAAATTCCCATAGAAGAGCAGTGGTGGTCTGGCGGTTACTGAAGTTACAAAATGAAGATGGTGGTGTATGCGTGAGAGAATGAATGAGAGTCCTGCTTTCATTATACAACCATCCTTCCCGTGGATTTCCTGGTTTCTCACACTTTAATTGAGGGGAATCTCAGAAGAAGGGAACTGAGGGGAGGGGAGGTTAAAATCAAGACAGCAGCTGTTATTGTAGAACCGAGCAGCACACATAAAAAAATTGCTGCTGATCCACACTTTCCATCAAAATGTTAATTGTAGATGCCAATATTTCCTGAGATGTGAGAAGTGCTTGTGATTCTAAAATAAAAGGCTGCAGAGATTTTTATTTTTTATTTTTTAAAGTAAATTTTCATTGAGACAAGCTTAACTTCTGGTGGCATCATGAGCTGATCTATATGGTTTTCTTGGCAAGAATATGGAAATGGTTTGCTACTGCTTCTTCTGGGATTCCTTCCCCCCCCCCCAATTTTCCAGCCTAGACTATAATCCTGGATTTCTTAGATGTCTTCCATATAAATGCTAACAAGACCTAACCCTTATTAGGAATTCTGGGACTGAGATTATGGGGATGGAGTCCTAGAATGATTGATGGCCACTGTGGCTACTATCCCATGGAACAGAATTGGATTTATTTGTGAGTAAACATGCATAGAGTTGTATTGTGAATGTGCTAGTTGCTGAAACGCATGATACATTATAAAGACCATAGTTTTGTTCCAAAGATTCAGATAATTTAGGATATCTTTATTATTAGGCAATGATAACAAGCTAGGACAGCAGAAGTGTAGAGGGAGAGCAGAATGTTGGGTTAAAGAAGAGGAAGAGAAGAGGGGAAAGAATAGAAAACTCAACAACTGTGTTTTTATTTTAGTGGAAAGAGAAATAAAGGAGAATGTGACAATTACAGGTAGTCCTTGAGTTATGACCATCACAAAGCCTGTTCACAATAAAGTGTGTTGATCATGTGACCAGCCTGATTTTACAACTACTTTTGCAGTGGTCATTAAGCAACTGCCATGGTTGTTAAATGGTAGTAAATGCCATTTTTAGCAAAACTACCATAAAATGCAATGGGGGGATTTAAATGATAAAATGGGACCAAATGATCATTCCCTACTCCATCAATTTAAAACCTTTCATGAGAAGAACAATTACAGGGACTCCTATGCACTGGAGAATTTAAGGATCGAAAATCAAATTGGGTAGTATTTTGTGCTAGGCAGATGATGGACATCATTCAGAATATACGTTGTTGGGATTCATTGTTAGAATATACTTTCATGCAACAACTACAGTAGTATTTAGCCAATAAATGGCAGTTTTTACAAGTTTGGATCTATGGTATATATGCTATGCTCTTTTTGTCATGGTTCCGACAGATGAAACTCTTCAAAGTTCTTGCTTTGACACTTTTGTTCTAAGTAGGGTTTTCTGTTTCCTGTTACAGTTATATAGTTGAGCAGTAAAGCATGTGATGATTGTACTCTTTGTTTGCCCTGTGTGGTGCTTTATATAAACAGAATTTCTAACATACTTACTGGGGTGGGGGAAGGAGGGAGACGATCAACAATTGATTGATGGATCACATTGCATGATCTCCTAAATGCCCTATAGTGGATAGAGGTAGGTTCATGTTTGGAATGCAATTACCACATCATAATAATAGCCATGACACACCCTGCTGGGAATTAATAAGAACACAAGCAATCAACCCTCCAATGCTGGAAAATAATAACACAGAGATATGAATTAAATGGAATGGAATAAAGCAAAAGCAGTTGCTAAGTGCTAGCAACTCCAGAAACCTCAAAAATTAATGCACACTTGTTAGACAACAAGTCTCGAAAACCATGCATAGACTTGCATGAGCTGTCAATTTTTAATCTAAAACCTACTTTTGAAAAAGAAACCAAGCAACACTCTAATAACTGGGATGAAAAACATTTTTTTAAAAATGGTTTGATCAGGACTATGCACAGCTGAAAAGGTAATATCATACAGGGTGTAAAAAGAGTAAACATTTTTTCTTCTGAAGATCACGTACTTTCTATACAGAATTTAAAAGCTCTATACAAGACCCTCCTAAAAGAAAAGAAATGATTGGCAATGAAAGAAGTATAGCAGAAACTCATTCAATCAGTCAGGAAGTAGGGGGTTTCCCTCTTCTGGCAAAATAGAAAAACCTCTACCAACGCACACACACAATTCAAGCCTGGGAAGAATATTTTAGAAGGTTGTACATGCATTCTGCTAGTAACATAAATTAGAATGAGATCGAACTGGATCAAGTTGAGAATTGAACCCTAGTCTCTGTGCAAGAGGTAAATTGATGGATTGAATCTCTTAAAATGAACAAGGCTCCAGGTGTTGGTTGTATTTTGTCTGAAATAATGAAAAAGAATTGCAGCTGGTGGGCACCTCAGTCAGCATCCCTGTTTACCTTCATAGATCAGACTGGTTATATTCCAAAAGATTCGGGACTGGCAATATTAGTCCCAATGTATAATAAGGGCAATAAGAATGATCTGCGTTGCACTGTAGATAGGTCCTGGCTAAGGCTGATGTCCACACGATCATGGCCACATTCTGATCCTGCTTAGAAGCTTTTAGCTAGGGAACTATAAATTGCATCCAAACAGCTGAGAAACATCCCCTCTGGTTTTCCAGGCTGTTTTGCATAAACCAGGCCTCTTCCACCTCTAATGTCGGCACAGGGCAAGGTGCCACAAGCAGGCAGTTGACGGCCTGTCTGCTTGTCAAACTGAGAATGGTTTTGAGCACCACCAGCCATTTCAATCCTGACATGAGAAAGGTAGGTGAGCTTATTTCTAATTGTGCCTCTGGGAAAGGATTTGCTTCTGGTCACACATTTAGCACACAAGAAACAAATCCATGCTAAGTAGTTCATGTAGCATTTCTTCTCTGGCACAACTAGTTGTGTGCTTTCAGAAAACTCAAGAAAAGGGCAGAGTGGAGCTAAATGTGATGAATAGCCACTTACTGTGAAGTGCTGTTTGTGTCGCTAAATAAGCATGCAATGACTTGATCAGCCTTGTCAGAACAAATTACGGTTATAAGGTTTATCCTTCCACACATAGTGTGCCTCTCTCAAAGACAGGGGAGGATGTAATCCTAACAGCCCAGAGTGATGACTCCCCACAATCATTTTCAAGAAAACGTATCAGTGGGAAGGAAGGGAGGGAGGGAGGGAGGGAGGGATAATGCGGCTTAAAAGAAAAATTATTTTATATTAAACATTAAAATTCCAAAGTGCTCAGATGAACCTCTCTCATTTTGTGCTATGTGCTGTGGGAGGGATTGAAGCAATTATAAAGTTGTTACCAGGATTAAATTTATTGCACTTTGGCAACAGTGTTGCCAGCAAACATAGCTTTATGGGGCATTTGCAGTTGCTCCTCATTACGGGATTTATTTTGCACTCAAATTAATCTGGCTATATAGAGTCAGTTGTTGCCACTGAGAGGTTGAATAATTGCATATCTGAAGTGCAGGGATTGAGCACAGTGTCAATTCCCCCTATCTGTATAGAGCAGCAAGGAAGGCCAAAGGCAGCCTTAGTTCTGTGGCAGTCCTTAGGCTTTAGAACAGAGCACATAGCTTGAGTTTCTAGTCTGATTTCTTGGATGTTTCCTGCATACCTAGTAGCCTTTGTCACTCAGAGGCTGCAGCACAACGGCCACTTTCACAGCCCTTCATTTTTCCAATATTTCTCCCTCTCAAGTCATGTGCAGAGAGAAGATACGAACAGAAGCCAGTCATGACTGTCAGCAGTGCTGCAATTGGGGGGGGGGGGCATACCGGAATGGGACACCTCGCCATGGCCAACTCACCATAGGACAACTTGATTTAAAGATTCAATTTAATTATTTAAACTAATTTTAAAAAATATTTTAATTTTCCTCATTCACATTTCATTCTGTCCCTCCTTTTCCATCCTTCTTTTAATGATTTTATTCCACCATTTCTTCGATGTTAGTATAACTCTTGTCCCACGGCAAGTTCTCCCATGGCGAGTTGGCCGTGGCGAGTTGTCCTGTGGCATGTTCCATGTGGTATGCTACCAGGTATATATTCCTGCCAAAGATGGCTAAAGATGCAATTGCTCCATGTTTGTTTAGCCCTCTACAGCTCCTCCTCCATCCACCTGTGCACCCCTTTGCTCCACATTATTTTTTGGCCCTGGAAGGATAGAGCACAGTGTCTCCATCACTCTCAACATCTCCAATCAGTTGTAATGCATAAGTGGACAATGCATTTCATGTCATTTCATGCGGCAAAAAGAAGGGTCCAGATCATGAAGGATACTAATGAATTCAAACATTCACATGTAAGTCCTTATCTGTGGATATTATGCTGATTGTGTGACCACTTATGCTCTGTGAATAACAGCATATAAGCAACTGGAATGGAGCTAATGGCTATGTCCCACTCCCTCACTTCTCTAGGTGCCTAGGTGTAAATAACATCTCCCTATTCCTCTTACAGGTAATCTCAACATACAAGCATTCATTTAGTGACCGTTTGAAGTTACAACAGCATTGAAAAAAGTGACTTATGACTGTTTTCCCCCTTATGACCATTGCAGCAGCCCAGTGCTCATGTGACCAAAATTCAGATGCTTGGCAATTGATGTGTACCATATTGAAGACGGTTGTAGTGCCCCAGGTCATGCGATTACCTTTTGCGATCCTCCCGCAAGCAAAATCAATAGGGACGTCAGATTCATTTAACAACTATGTTATTAACTTAGTAGCTGCAGTGACTCACTTAACAACTGTGGCAAGAAAGGTTGCAAAAGGGGGCAAAACTCACTTAACAAATGTCTCAGCTTAGCAACAGAAATTTGGGGCTCAACTGTAGTCATAATTTGAGGCCTATCTATCTATCTATCTATCTATCTATCTATCTATCTATCTATCTATCTATCTATCTGATAATATATAGATAATATCCAAAGGGAGCTAACTAAGCAAGAGTTGAGCAAGGATGTAGATGTAGAGGAAATATCAAAAGCTTTGAGCAAACTAATATCATCTTGGTGAGTTCAGCTCTGAAAATCTTTAAGGCCACTTTCCCAACTTGGAGAGCTGAAACTATAATTCCCCCAAAAAAAGGAAGGATCAAAGAAAGCATAGGGCTTCCTTTGATCTTAAAGTATGGGAATTCTGCAAACTGAAGTAGAATACATTGGGACGGGGACATATGGGAGGAGGAAAGGCTGGTTAAATCTATTCTCCTACCCTATGTGGAGCCCCACAAATAGATCACAAACAAATGGCAGCTCCCCGAAAATTATTCTGTTCAAAGATTTATTATCTAATCAGAACAGCCAAGGGTACGCCATCTTGCCATCCTCCAAGCAAAAACTATTTCTGCCTCTCAAATAAATAGAGGGTGAAATACAGATGAAAAATTACTTTGTGACCTCCCCTGAGGAATCCTTCATGGGTCCCATGTGGGAAGGCTGTCAACCTTTTGATCTGATGGGTCTTAGATCCAGCTTTTTCCAAAGCCTCCTTGCAAACACCGGTGTGCTAACCTCAGGAAAACAAACTAAGAATGGTTGGCTGCGATCCTAGTGGGGTTGAAGGCATTTGAGTCCTAGCCAGGCTGAACGGAGCATTTGGTTGCTGTTTTTAAAGAGCCCCTCAATTCATTAAGACTAGGAGTTGGCTAATGTTTCCCAGATTGGTCATCAGCCCAATGTACTTTTCTGCTATTGCTACTTATCCAAGGCAGAGTGAGGGGGAGAAAGAGAGAGAGAGAGAAAGGCAGAGAGAGAAATAGGAAACCTTGGAAAACATTTATTTTTTGAAAGGGGAAAAAACATTGTTTGGCACTACTCTCAGTCTAATTTGCATTTCATTAAGGGAGATTGTGTTTGCCCAAACGATATTTAGGACTGATCTCTTTCAACCACATAAATTGTTTCTTTTGCTTTAAAAAAAATCTTTAGGTGATGTGTTTGTTCCTTTGGGCGCAAGTGTTTATATTTACATTTCTTTACTGTTACATGAAGTAACAGAATCTGTGGTGTTCTGAATGTCAGACAAGTCTAAAGAACATGAACTGGACATTTTTTTATTCCAATCACAGCAATGAGAAAAATATATATTTAGTTAAGTGTTTCTGATTGGGTTCATAAAAGTGCTTCACTTAGCCAGAGCTCGGTGAGGGAGACGGGCGTTTCTTAAATATGATAAATAAATAAATATGTGAAGTGAAACATTTCCATTTTTATTATCATCTTCTTCTGACTTTTTGAAGAGGGGTTCAAATGAGAAAGGAATATTAATGTTACTTTTTCTTTATGACTTGGTCATATTCTGCCCCAAGATAAGGGGTAGGCAACCTTGGCTCTTTTATGACTCATAGACTGAATGGCTCAGCTTGGAAACCTCTCCCTTTCCCCTCAGCATGGCTGGCTCAGTAATTCTGGGAGTTGAAGTCTATGAGTCATAAAAGAGCCAAGGTTGCCTACCCCTGCCCAAGATCAATATAGGTAGTCCTCAATTTACAACCATTTGTTCACGAACTGTTTGAAGTTATAACGGCACTGAAAAAGTGACTTATGACTCTTTTTCAGACTTACAGCCTTGCAGCATCCCCAGGGTCACGTGATCAAAATTCAGACGCTTGGCAATTGGCATGTATTTATAATGTTTGCTGTGTCCCGGGGTCATGTGATCATCTTTTACAACCTTCTGACAAGCAAAGTCAATGGGGAGGCCAGCCAAAGTCACTTAACCATGCTACTAACTTAATAGTTGCAGTGATTCATTTAACAACTGTGGCAAGAAAGATAAAAAAAAAAATGGAGCAAAATTAATTGAATAATAGTCTGGCTAAGCAATAGAAATTTTTGGGCTCATAAGTCGAGGACTATCTGTAGACTGTATCAGAAGAAACTGATGTTGTAGTCTCCCTCTGGCATCTCTTCAGAGTGAATGCATATCCACAAAATATATTAAGAAGTGGTAATCTTTTTATGCAACGAGCACTATTGTGACAGAAAATTAAAAAATAAAGAACACAAACTAAAAAGCAAACTGGAATCTCATGAGGGTCTGTCATTCTTGCCTGAGTCTTATGGCAGTATATGTGTAAAATTGCTTGAGAGTGTGAGGATATTTAAGGTTAACAGTTGTTTGCTAGATGTTCTGTTGCCACCATCTAGGCTAGGGGGACAAATAGAGCAGCCTGAAATATGCAGTCCACCTTTTTTATTATTATTATTATTATTATTTTGCTCCCTGGGCTCCTTTCTCAAGCGTACAAGACAGAATATTTAAGCTTTTATTCAGTTTGGGGGACTGGAAAGAATTTTAAGGAGCTGGTTGAGTGCTTCAATATCGGAAAGGTGTAAGGCATCCTTTCTTATTCTTAAAACTTCTCAGCTCTATAAACTTGACCTGGCAGATATTACATATTTAGAGTGCAAGCTTCAACATACCATGCCATGGTCAGACTAACTCTTGAGTTGTTAGAGGTTCCCCAGCTTGATCTCAGTTGATCGAGGAGGCCTGGTCATCACAGGCAATAGCATCACAAGCAGATATTCTCTGCCAAGTCTACTATATAAATGCAGGGGCCCCGTTATGATTGTCATCTCCATGAATAGGTGAGAAAGACTTAAACCTTCCCTCTGCAGGAGCTTGGTTTGCAAAATTGCCTCCTTTTGTGCTTATTTTTCAAATCAAATAACTACAGTGTACACCTACTCAATACAGGCAGAGAGGTTTCACCAGACTCAGGAATCTGTGTATGTATGTAAAGTTAACAACCATGACAGATAGCTGTACACTAAATATACATTGTATTAGATACATAAGCAAGGATATATATAGGAAACACAGACCTTCTTCTGAATTGACTTCATTTCTTTCTGTGTAGATGCCACACATCCATGACATCAGTTGGCCGGCTGAGGAAAAAAGAAAGGAAAAAGAAAGATTCTTTAACCACATAAAATAAAAGAAAATTATACTTATAAAGAATAAACATTGAAGGATGAACTATTGTGAGCAAATATAGGCAAGTAGCAACAGTTTTACTGTTATTCCACTCTGCTTCTCTTATGCACCAAGTCTTTTAAAAAAAACTTTTAGTAAAGATTTTTTTTAAAAAGAAAGTTTAAAAACTAATACAAACTAATATAAAGTAAGAAAAAGAAAAAAGAAAGAAATCAAAGAGAAAGCTAAAATGCAAGAAATAAAAAAAATAGAAAAGGAAAAAAAGATTTAAAGAAACAGCTTCCAATCTTTTTTACATCAGGTATAAGTATCATTATAAATTTACCTTCTATGGTCACAACATATAATCTGTCCTGACTAATCACCAAAATCATAAATCATATGTTCATTTTTTTTCATTTTACACTAACAGTCTGTAAGAGGTTTCCAGTCAGCAATAAACAGACTTTGTCTTTTCTCTGATCAAAGAACTTAATTTAGCCATCTTAACAAGTTTCATTATTTTCACCAACCATCTTTGCACATTCTATACAATGATTGTATGTATAGCTGGTAGCCTAAAAGAATATAAATTCTTTTAAAGTGTTAGTCCTTTGAGATAGTCCAGGCAGGAAACCAAAAAAATGACTACTCATACTACCTTTATTGTAAGATTATACAGAAACAGAATCTGCAACTCTGCCTTTACTTTCCAGATAACTAGAGGGAGTTCCTTCTCCACCCCCATCCTTTAGATTTGGACTCAAATTTCTCTTATCAGACTGTTGTACAGGCTGAATCCCTTCCTCCTGTCTCCCAAGCTTATTCTCACATCCCATTACACAAATGATAAGTGTGTGAGCGCAGTTTCATTTCAGCTGGCTGAGACATCACTTCTATAATGTGGTCTTCCTAAGAGGAAAACAGGGCACAATAAAAAAGGGGGTAGGGGTTCAATCATGTAGCTATTGCTGCCATCTTGGATTATTTTATAATTCTTTCTCTTGAGATACCCTTAGAGCAGTGGTTCTCAACCTTTTTAATGCCGTGACCCCAACCAGTCGTAAGTCGAGGACTAAACTGGTCGTAAGTCGAGGACTAAACCGGTCGTAAGTCGAGGACTAAACCGGTCGTAAGTCGAGGACTATCCAACCGGTCGTAAGTCAAAGACTACCCAACCGGTCGTAAGTCGAGGACTTTCCATGCCCAGGAGCGCCGCGCATGCGCGGTTCCGCCCCCTGCACCGGCCGAGGCGTAGCTGGCAAGCGGCAGAGACGGAGCAGGCCGACCACCAGCTGGCCCAGCCCATGGGAGGTAAGGCACCTACCGGAAAAGGGGAAAAAATGGCAGACAAAAAAAATGGCGGACAAAAAAATGGCAGACAGCCTTGCTTGGCGACCCCCGTGAAATGGTCGATTGACCCCAAATGGGGTCCCGACCCACAGGTTGAGAACCACTGCCTTAGAGGAAAGGAACATCTGGAGCCTCCTTGGGATATAGAGCTCTTTATATGCTCTCTGTGTTTGAGAGAAATGACTTTGGGAATTAATTATGAAAATGTGGGATACCCCTACCAAAGAAGATGGTGACTTTGAGTCATCTCAGAATTTGGATTTAAGCTGCTGTTAAGTACAGCCAACGTGGCCAATGGCAAGGGATTTGGGGAACCGCAGTCTCAAACATGGTAAGCGCTTGTTGCCTTCCCACCCTCTTCCACTTCACTGTCACCTCACAATTTTCAATGTTTCCATTGTCCTTCTAATCAGAATACCAAAACCCAGACAACAAAGTATCGTCTCGTTTTTAATTGCCTTCCTCTTGTCCTTTCCCTTAGACTTTCCCTTGCTCAGGCCCAACAGATGCAAGTTGTGCTTGATTTGTGCAATAGGTAGAACAAGAAATACCATGTAGAGCACCCTTTCCACCATCAAATGATTCCACCCAAGGATTTTTGGAGGAGTAGGAATTTTAAATATTTTTTTCATTCCCTGAAGACGTGGGGATAGAAAGACAAATACTTCCTGTTCTCACTTACTGTGCAAAATTACATGCACAGAGGAGAAGGCCAGATGATGTTACAGAAGAGCAACTTAATGTTCACCTCTCCTAGGTTTTTGCCATGGGCAGCCCAGGCGGTAACAGGAAATATAATATGCCAGGAATATTAAATTAATGCTATTATGTCTAGGCTGAGATGAAGCACATTCCACAGGAGTAAATAATCTTCAATTTCCAGTTCAGGTAAAGGATTTTTTAATCCGTGGGTTAATATAAGGACAGATTGTCAGTGCCAGGAATGCAGCCTTGGAGCTGGATAGACAAGTTAGAGAAATTGGTTGTTAAGGCTTGTGTCAGCAGTAATAATAATAAAAAAGTAGATATTTCCATGTCTGCCAAAGGCAGCCATGGGGTAGTTCTATTGTTTTGCAATAGAATGTTTTACAGGAAGCCTAACTGAATGGATGAGCAGCCCTTGCCTTCTCAGACCAAAAGAGAGGCAGTGTGGTACAGTGGTAAGCACAGTAAGTAGCATTTGGCTCAGATATGGTACTCATAAAAGTTTTCAGTTCTGAAAGCTGTGCTGTGGGTCAGTTGTTGCCATACCTGATCATGTGAACCTGATTTTCTAATGAAGACTTTAAAACTTTTGAAATGGATCCAATGATTCAAGAGGAAGCAGTTTCGTAAAATTTTCCATCCTTCACAGAAAGAGAAGCCGAAAACCTGGTTTTGCCAATTCTTCTGTCTGTTTCTGGTGGGAAAGGGAAAATTCAATGGGACCTACTGTACTTCTGATAAGACTTATGCCAAACTGCACAATTCATTTCCTCACCAAATCAAATGACAAGCATTTTAAAAACTTTTTGGCTGGTTTTCTAAGAAGGAATAATTGCATTTGTTTTTCAAGATATTCCCATTTGTTTTGTTTCTGTGAAAACTTGGCGTGTGATTGTCATACATTTAGATGTGAATCTTAATCACTGTTCTTCTGAATCAACCTCACTTGTGTGTATTTGTGTGTGTCCTTTTTAACTGTATATTCCTGAAAGTTTCATTTAGGCTGCTATTGGCTGCTGCTTCTGAATCCTGACCTTTTATTTGAATTTAAAAACCCATGACCCTCTTGTCATTTGTGTATTTTCCTCCCCTTTTCACAGAAAAGGCTACTTTTTTAAAGACCTGGGTGGCATGATTTACTTAAAACAGATTATGGCTTTTATCAATTGCAGGCCTTTCCTCCTTGCTTCTAGTTCCTCTTCAGTTTACGACAGAAAGTCTCAACATCAACTCTCTGTGCCCTTTTAGCAAATAAAGATTTTGAAAAAGTGGCAGCGGCTTTCCGACCATCTCCCCGAGATTTAAGACACAGGAATAATCAAAGGGAAGGTTCTAATGTCTAATGACAGACATCTGGAGCCCAGAGGGAGGTCGAGGGATGCATGAGGGATGCGGAGAAGACTCAGAAGACAGAGACAAAATAAAAGTCATATTTCAGGTCACTGTAGCTCCTTTGGAATTTGCCCGTAGATCATAGCCTCAGCTTAACACATGGCTCTAATTGCAGGCATTGCTATACTTCAGCTACATCTTAGCAGACTTGGAAATAGAACCCTTCTCAATTTACGGGTGGTTTATGGAAAGAGAAGCTGTGGAGAGAGGCAAGTGGTTAACTCTGATTCCCCTTTTCAGTGGCCTTTATCCTCTTTAATGGATTCCCTAACCTTCGTGGCCTGGTTCAACACATGTGCAGCTTATTGGCAATTCCCCTTGCCTCTAACATTGAGTGCTGGCTTAGTGAGCAGCAGCTCTCCATTTCTGTAACATGTTTGCGACTGCTAGCAGTTTTAATAAAGACTTTGACTTACGAGTAGTCCTCGACTTACGACCACAACTGAGCCCAAAATTTCTGTTCTAAGCAAGAAAGTTATTAAGTGAATTTTGCTCAGTTTTATGACCTTTCTTGCCACTGTTGTTAAGTGAATCGCTACAGTTGTTAAGTTAGTGATACGGTTGTTTAGTGAATCTGGCTTCCCCATTGGCTTTGCTTGCCAGAAGGTTGCAAAATATGATCACATGACCCTGGGACACTGCAACCGTCATAAATACATGCCAATTGCCAAGCATCTGAATTTTAATCACATGACCATGGGGATGCTGGAACGGCTATAAGTGTGAAAAACGGTCATAAGTCACTGTTTTCAGTGCCATTGTAAATTCAAATGGTCACTAAATGAATGCTTTTAAGTCAAGGATTTCCTGTATGCAAAAGGCAAGTTTCAGCTCTGTTCTTTTCCATCTCACACTCTCTTTAGGCTTTCAAGGACAAATGATTCCTCTTAATTTTCAAGACATAACTTCACAACAATTAAGAATCTTGAAGAACAGAACTTGTTTTTTCTGTGTTCAGAAAGAATAAAATGGTGACCACAGCTGTGAAATATCATTTTAGAAGCTGATCCACACTAGTTTTTTCCAGCAACTTTATCTATGTATTCAACAGGCACAGAGTCCTGAAACTTGACAAATTGTTCCAATTCTCCATGTAAATTTTTAACCTGCAAGATTTGTTCAGGAGTTCCGTAGCAGCTCTACAAGCTATTTATATATTCCTCATTTTAGTAATTCCAAAATCACCAGAATTTTGTATCCCATAATCAGTGGAATGTTTTCTCTAACTTTCTCCAGTGGGCTTTACTTTTCTTACAATATCATCAAAGACCAAATGAGACATGACGACAGTAGATTAAATCTTAATCTCAGATTTACATTAAAAAAAAACAACAGTCATTGAGGAACTTCCTGATTTAACTAAATGTGTGTGTACATGTACTCATATAAAGTATTTTTAAAGAATTCAGGTATTCAGCCACCTCCTCTGGCTGTCCTGTAGCAATGGCTCCCACTAAGTGCTCCCTGCAGAACTGGTGGAAGACAGCTATTTGTCTGAAATGGTATAGGGTCTCCTGCTTGAACAACGGGCTGGACTAAAAAACCTGCAAGGTCCCTTCCAACTCTGTTATTCTGTTATTTAGGCGATTAAGATGTTGGGCTGGGAATGGAGAACCCCAAGTTCAAGGTCCCTTCCAACTCTGTTAGTCTGTTATCCACCTGTCCATCAACTTCATAGACTAGATCTCTTCTGAAGATGAAGCTTCCATAGCTGTAATATGAGAAAAGGTACATGATGGTTAAAGACACCGAGCTTGTCAGCTGAAAAGCTGACAACCTGAGTTTGAGACCCGAGCACCGCGCAACTCTTGTTCCTGCCCCAGCTCCTGCCCCCCCTAGCAGTTTGAAAGCATGCAAATGTGAGTAGATTAATAGGTATCACTTTGGTGGGAAGGTAACAGTAATAATAATAATAATAATAATAATAATAATAATAATAATAATAATAATAATAATAATAATAATAATAATAATAATAATAATAATAATAATAATAAAGTTGGAAGGGACCTTGGAGGTCATCTAGTCCAACCCCCTGCTCAGGCAGGAAACCCTATACCATTTCGGACAAATAGCTGTCCAGTCTCTTGTTAAAAACTGTGCCTTTAGCGTATAGTCATGCTGGCCATATTACCACGGAAAATGTCTTTGGACAATGCTGGATCCCTCAGTCAAGAAATGGAGATGAGCACCACAGCCTAGAATTGGACACAATTGTACAGGGAAACCATTGCATATACCTAATATGAGAAAATGAGTATGGCTTTCCAATCTCTTCTTAAAAGAATGAAAGACAAGAGATAGGAAAAAAGGAAATAAAACATAGCTAAATCTAGTTTACACTAAGCCTTTCATTATATCTCTCTTTTTTTCATTTTTTCCTCTTAACCCATTCACTTTTTCTTCATGTATTTGTTTTATATTTGTATCTGATCTTCTTTCATTCTCTCTGCGCAACCAAATCACTTTAATGTACTTCTTTCATAATAGTCATCTGCTCAGTCCTCATCTATTCGTCATCTATTCACTCTTGACCTTACATCTTCTTGTTTTACAACTCACACCCTTTTGAAATATTCCATTCCCGCCACATTCAGCTCAGCTTTATATCTCTTCTCATTAACCCATCTTTCACTTCTATTTCTTGCAACAGCCTGCATACAACCCACTATCAACATTTGCGCATCCTCCATCTTCTCCGTCCATTTTCCATTTTTTTAAATTGAAAAAGCACAGAAATTCATCTATTTGCTCTAGGTTTTTGCTGTTTATGTATAACGTGCAATTATTCATTCCATTTGCCATGTCAAACTATAGTTTCTTGCTCTTTGATATATAAAGTTTTATGCCCATGTTACTTGCTACATCACACAGTCTAGAATTCATTGCAAATCATGTGGATCAATAAGAGTTCAAACATATTCATATCCCCAACTATACATCCCTAATATCATCACAAGCATCATATACACACATACATATATATGTATACACACATATGTGTATACATATGTGTATACACACACACAAATATGCATTTTTTCACCTTGTCATTCTACCAAGCATCTATTTTCACATTTGCCATTTATGTGAGTCCATATACTTAGCAATGTCACTTTTTTACTAGTTCCAGGCTGTTTCTCTAGCCTCCTTCAACAGGGAAGTGGGAGATTTTTTTTTCTTGTGCAAACTTAATAGAACTATAAAAATTGAAACCAAAATTATGCTGTGAATTGGCTCATCTTTTCTCAAAATGTGGTGTAGACTTTGGTGCAAAGATTTGTGAAACTTTACCCCAAAATTGAATTTAAAAAATGAAAATGGGGGAACTCAGTTAATAAAAACACTCACATTTTGCTGACTGTTGATGAATACTTTTCTATTCTATTAGAACAGAATAGAGCCAGTTTAATCTAGCGATATGTTCACCTCAGAGGGTTGTTGTTGTAGGGAAAATAGAGGGTGGGTTGCATATGTTCACCCCCTTGAGTTTTCTGTAAAAATAGTAATGGCAGGATACAAATAAATAAAATCTTCCTTTTTTGGCTTTGACAAGTCTCCAGCCTTACCAAGTCAAAGAGATTTGAGTCTGCCCCAGAATAGGGGGGGGGGGGATAATTAAACAGCAGCACAGTTAAGCAAGCTAAGCCACTCAGTCAGGGCTAGGCCTCAGATAGAGGCCATGTCATGGGGATACCACACAGAAAAACAGAGGTCTCCCAGGCATGTTTGTCCCGTGGTTAGGTGCAAGAAAGGAAAATTTCTCTGCTACTCTTTGGGGGTTTCTTTAACTCATTGATGTGCTTTTGGGAGGGACCAGCTATGGAGTTTTTAAATATACTTGTCCCGTGCAAATAAATAGATGGTGGTTTTCAAGCAGATGATAGTTGAGATGACATGTTGATGCCATACATTTTAAATACAGTTTTCTAAACATCACAATGATCACAAAAACACCACTGTTAGGCAAGGCTTCTGGATCTCCATCGGAGTGTTAATATATGCTACTCAGGATACAAAAACATATTTTGAACCTCAAGGTTTCCTATTGCCTTGCCCTGACTCCTCCATTTCCACTTCAATGGACAGGCTTATGTTTTTGCCTTGAAAACTGACTTTAGCAAAATGTGTTCCTGGATTGGAATGGTTCTTTAGCAGAATCTTCATTAATTGAATTAGGAATGAGGGTCTCCATCTTTGAAGCAGCTACCAACTAGATTTCATTAGAAGTTGAAAAGATAAGTATTTTGTCTAGCTGGAGCAAAACTAGATGAATACAGATAGTCTTTGACTTACAACCGTTTGTTTGAAAAAAAGTGACATGACTGTTTTTCACACTTATGACCATTGCAGCATCCCCCCCCATGATCACATGATCAAAATTCAGTTGCTTGGCAACTGGTTCATACTTGTGACCGTTGCTGTGTCCCAGGGTCATGTGATCATCATTTGCAACCTTCTAACAAGCAAAGTCAATGGGGAAGCCAGATTCACTTAACAACTGTATTACTAACTTAAGAATTGGAATGATTTGCTTAACAACTGTTGCAGGAAACATCGTAAAATGGGGCAAAACTCACTTAACAAATGTCTTACTTAGCAACATAAATTTTGGACTCAGTTATGATCATAAGTCGAGGACTACTTTACATGTCTGAGAGAGAAAGACTTGGTGGGCTACTGCAGAAGTTGAATTTGGACTTTCAAAGATGTTTGGTCTGATCTATCAAAATTATTATGCTCTTATTCCTAACACAGTTTGTCTAAATGAACAATGTGGAGACTCTGGTAGGTACATTCAAAATGATTTATGTGTTAGTTCTTGTGTGCTTACACTAAAGGAATACCCAAGAAGAAAAATACAAATAGGAAATAATGCAATGCATTTTCCTTCTTTGGCTTTGCTATTACATGATTATTTTTATAAAGAAGAAAGCACAAAAAAATCAGCCTAGCAGACAGACTTGTTGAAATTGCAAAGTTTGATTAATACAAAGGCAAAACCTTTACTTCAAAATGCCTTGGTGTACCTGGCTGGTTTTAACAACTAAGCCAGCTGGGTGACTTTGGGTCAGTCATTCTCTCTCAGACCAATTTACCTCACAGGATGGCTGTTGTGGGGACTATAGGAGGAGGAAGTTCTATTCCATATGTACACCACCTTGAGTTATTTGTAAAAATAATAAAGGTGAGATTGAATCAAAAGAAGCCTTCAAATACGTAGGTTAATAGTAAAAGAATTACAGAAGCAAGGAGAAACATCCTATCTTATGTAACTTGAAACATTTGCCTGACCTTATTTGTAAATTGCTGGTGAAGAAGGACTCAGAACCTGAATAGGTCAAAGAGTATATGATTAAACAGATGCAGAATTTAGATATCATAACAGATATGCAACAACAGGAATTTTCAGTAAAGAAGAATTTTACATTTATACTGGATATTAGAGAAAAGAGGGTTTTCTGTTGATATATAGATGATGATTCTATCCGTTCATCACGTTTGATTGTTGGTGATTCTATGGACCGGCTCTCACCAATTACCCAATCTTGTACGACTTCTTTCAGCTTATGTTCTGGATGGTGTCAGCTTTGATGGTATCTAGCCACTGTGGGTTTTTTGGGAGGCCTCATTTCCTTTTACCATTGACCATTTGGAGCGCAAATGCCTTTTCCAGTGAGCTTGATCTTATGGCATGGCCAAAATAAGTAAGGCAGGATTTTGTGATTTTTGCCTTTCAGCAATATGTCAGTTTTATAAGCTCCAGAACTTGCTGTCACCTGTACTGTCCAAGGAATGATCAGGAGCTGTGATTAAATGTGTCTATGAAGGGGGGAGATGGTGTGATGAACAGCAGGGAGTCTTCAAGTTATAATCACAGTTGGGACCAGAATTTCTGTTGTTAACAAAGTGGTTGTTAAACGAGTCACAACTGTATTTTGTGACCTTTTTGCCATTAAGTGAATCACACCATCATTAGGGAAATCTGGCTTCTCCCATTGACTTTGCTTATCATCTGGGAAGGTTGCAAATGGTGTCCAGATGAACTGGGACTTTGCAGCTGTTGTAAATACATGCCAGCTGCCAAGCACCTGGATTTTGATCTTAGGGAATGCTATGACAGTTGTAAGTGTGAGGACCAGTTGCTTTTTCCAGTGCCATTTGAACGGTTGCTAAATTAATGTTTGTAAGTTGGCAACTACTATACAGTGAAGTAGCAGATTCCCAAGAAAGAGGGACCAGATTCCAAGGTAAAGGCAAAACAAGAGGCAAGACCGTCCAGAGCTGGATCAGAGAAAGAGGAAGAGATTTAGGATAGTAACTCCCTAGATTCTCCCAGGGTATATCCATTAAGGTTAGCATTGCATAGGTTTAGTCTGGCAAGATTCTGTTTATATGGCACAAGCAAATAAAGAACTGAATTTTGGCTGTATTGTTCTATGTCATTCTTGGGCTGGGCCTGACAGGAACCTCCTGCAACACCACAGCTCAAATGAATCAATTTTCTTCTTGACTAGTTTTTTTCATATCCAAATTTTGTTACTGGAGGTAGCTATGGGAAACGCAATAGCGTGGACTAATCTGTACTTAGTTGCCAGGCTTGTATCCTTGCTTTTCCATGTCATCTGTTCTTGACACTTTGTTGGTCAGACAGTCCTTTCCCTTATTTGTTTTTGATAATTCTTTTATGAGCAGCAAATGGTATTCAAATCCTTTTGACTTGCAGAAATGCATTCCTGGTGTGCCCATTCACACAGTCTACTTGTAACTGTTTGCAATGCTGGTGTCAATAAACTTCATTGTTTTCCTTGCTGTTCTTTGGAAATTCATATTCATTTTCCTTGCTTCATCTCATTTGCTTGTTATTTTAGCTGCTTTTCTTAACACAAGAGTATGGACATAATCAGCATTTAGTTGCCAGGCTCATGTTCTTGCTTTTCCATGCTTGATACATACTCATCATTGCTGTGCAATCCAACACTTTATTTCAGGACTGCATTCACTGCTTTGATCAATCTGCTATCCTAGGAAAGTGAATTCTTGCACGCATTCGATTTCATCACTGCCAATTGTTGTTTTGACATTTCTATTCCTCGCAGTCGCCATGAGTTTAGTCTTTTTGACATTCAGGAAGAGACCAAATTTCTTGCTTTCTTTATTCTTTTCATCCAATGTTCAGACCTTCTTTGGTTTCTGAAAGGAGAGTTCACCATTAGCATATTGAAGATTGTTGATGTTCCTTCCTCCAGTAAATATTATTCCAGTTCTAGGAGCCCTTGTGGTGCAGTGATTAGAATGCAGTATGGCAGGCTAACACTGCCAACAGCCAGGAGTTTGATTCTGGCTCAAGGTTGACTCAGCCTTCCCTTTTTCCAAGATCAATAAAATGAGGATCCAGATTATTGGGAGTAATATGCTGACATTTGTAAACCGCTCAGAGAGTGCTGAAAAGCACTATGAAGTGGTATATAAGTCTAAGTGCTATTGCTATTCCAGTTCCAATTGCTAAAATGGACTGTTAATTTTCTAAAAAATGCTGGTAATGTAGTGCTAAGATCAGATCATTTTTACCTATCTGGTAGCAATGTTATAAAATTGGAAAATGATTCACATTAGAATGAAACAAAATTACTATGAAAGTTGGGGACTTCCGGTGGCAGGCTCCTTCGCTGGACGCAGCTGTTTGCTGCTCCTGCCTGTTTCCGCGTAAAAGCCGGTTTGACAGCCTGCATCAGCTGTCAAACGGCTTGATACCTTTCCCCTGGGCATAGGGGGAAAGGTGAGCTGCCCGAGGTAGGAGTTGAGTTCCCGAGTCGTCCCTTGTGGACGATGTAGGTGAGAACTCCTCCGGAGCCTCGGGATTCTCCGCGATCCAGGACGTCTTCGCTATAAGNAATGTGCTACTTTGACTTGATTTATGTGTCTGTGTGGTAGTATAGACTTCATAACAAATGGCATTGTTATCCCATTCCATATAATATATCTCATGTGAATACAAAGATGGAAGACCTTCCTTCCTTCCTTCCTTCCTTCCTTCCTTCCTTCCTTCCTTCCTTCCTTCCTTCCTTCCTTCCTTCCTTCCTTCCTTCCTTCCTTCCTTCCTTCCTTCCTTCCTTCCTTCCTTCCTTCCTTCCTTCTCTAGCTTTCAAGCTCAAAACCTATTTTTCCACTTGGTGTGAACTGGAATGTTTCTAAAATTACAGAATAAGCTTACAGATAATTTTCCATTCTTTTGTAAAAGAAATAATAACAAGCCTGCTGAGAAATTAGCTAAGCATGTGTCTCTTGGGTGTCTAGGGCCAGCTAAATTCCATGCCATTCCCTCTCGTCTTCTAGGAGACCCCCCAAAGAGGAATTTAGCAAGGCCAAATATACTTCCCTCCCTTTTTTGTTCCCAAGTCATTTTGCTCTCTCCTTTTAGCTATACATTGTGTACAAATAACTTCCTTATTTCTTCTCTTTTTCTGAAAAAAAATATATGGAAATCTTGTCTGTTAACACGTAACAGCTTGGACTTATTTGTTTGACTGTTGCGGAGGTGCTGGTCAAAGATCCAGTCATTCATGCTTAAGGACAGTCAAACAATTTCTTTCTCACTAAGTGCTTTCTGGCCCACCACGTTGTACAAAAGGAAAGTTGATTTGTTAGTGAGGGATATGCTCATAAACAAATAGAATCATAATTAGAAAGAAAAATTGGCAGAAAATTGCCTTCTAGTTTGCTTGCTCATAGTTTAGCCCATGGAAGAAAAAAATAATAATAATTTTCAAGCTGTTCTTCTGAGCTGGTTTATAAATGCTTCTGGCAAAGCTTCCCATGAGTTGCCTCAGGATATGTTCACTTCTCCTTTTTTTCCTGAACTTTTGAGGCAGGAAAACAAAAGCACAGACACTCCACTTTCAGTCAATCTGGACCTCTTCGCTCTGCCCCACCGACCATAGGACACCCCTGCTCTTATTCCCACAGAGCTCTTGTTCCAGATTCAATAAGGGGTTAACTTTTCCTTAGATACATTATTTTCCTTATGCCTGCCTATCATCCTGCAAGCCAGCTAAATGCGAAGCAGACTTTAAAAGCTTTAACTACGGGTTACAGTTAACTATAAACAGCTGTTGCCCAATAAGAACCTCTCCATTTGTAAACTGAACCCCCCCCCCTCCCTCCTATAATGAGGAAATTCTTGAACTTCATCTCCAGGAAGGGATTGGTGGTTGTGTGGGGGCAGTAATAAGAATTTATGGATTTTTTTTCTCCCTCTCCCTCCCTCCTTCCTTCCCTCCCCCCCTCTCCCTCCTGTGTGTATGGGAATGGGGGCAACATAGAAATGTTGATTCTGCTCCTTCAATATTTATATAATTCCGATTTGGCTACTGAAAGTCACAATATTTCTGCTGCTGTTGTTTTTCCCCCCAAACTATTAAAGGAAGAAATATCCTTGCGCATTTCATTCTCCTTTATAGTTTCAAGCTTGTGCTTCAGACTTTAAGAGATGTTTAATTATATATATGGTTTTTTAAGGGGGAAAAGGACCCATGCAAAATGCTGACTTTACAAAACATAAGGGTCACTGTGCGTTCAGTTGAAGCCTCACACTAAAATAGATTAACTATTGTACCATCTCCTGTTCACATTCTCCCCTCCCACATCCTCTCCTCTCCCACCCACGTACCAAAGTAGGGGGACTATTCTTTGCTTGATGATATTTACATGTTCATCAGTCAAAGAGTGAATTCTGACTGTTAGACCGAAACATATCTTTCTGTCTGCATGCCATAGCTTTTTTTTTAATGTGTTTCCTGCCTCTCCTTCTTTCCCACCATTCTTGATTTCTACAAGAGGCATTTGAAACCAGAAAAAAAATAGTTTAAGCAGTTTCTCTTGAAAGCAGCCCACTTTCTTTGAGGTCTCACTTTTAATTTTACATTAGGAAAACTTTTTGAGATCTCATAATAGCTTTAAACTTGTCGCTGAATTGAAACTATTGAGTTTAGAATTTATTTGCAAGTTATACATTCTGAGGAAGCCAATTCATCCACTGGTGTGGACATCCAGGCTGAAGTTCATTGAAGATCCAGTTTAATGATCCATGGAAGCTTGTCAGTGTCCCTCACTAGCTCTTTAGAGAAGCTGTCAATGAGACTAAGTTCATAGACTGCTAATCCATAGTATCTTTAAACAAAGCTTACTGAATAAATTATAATTGGCACACACTCTAAATATAGACTTCAGTTTACAAACCACAAACACTGTAAACCATACACACACACACACACACACACACACTTACCAGTAAACACTAAACCACACAAACCACAATAGGCTTTGAATGATGTACAAGCTCCTCTTTGTCAGCCTTCATTGACCTGGGTTCATATAACATGCAAGGTTTGAGTTTGTTTAACCTCAGTTTCTTGACTGCATTGCAACTGGGTAGGATCTCTGCAAATTTCATGTGATTCATTGTGGCAGGCTGTGTTTATGACACCCTGGGGTGAATAACCTATTTCCATTGCATGTTGTTGTAACCTTAACTATTTATTTAGTTTATTTAGTTATTTATTTATGAGATACCTCCATAATTTGGACAACTGCGCAAAGAGGGACCAGTTAAGAGTTGAAGTGTTAGAGACAACAGTAGGTAGAACAATGGGTGTTGAGTGGTTTTGAGAATGGATTGGAATTAGTTACCGGATCAGGGGTACGTAAATTATGTTTTCAGTTCGGGAAATTGGGTATGTCTAGCCTAGTGAAAAGAAGGACTAGGAGTGACATGATAGCAGTGTTCCAATATTTGAGGGGCTGCACCAAAGAAGAGGGGGTCAACCTATTCTCCAAAGCACCTGAAAATAGGACAAGAAGCAACAGATGGAAAGTAGTCAAGGAGAGAAGCAACCTGGAACTAAGGAGAAACTTCCTGACAGAACAATTAACCAGTGGAACAACCTGCCTCCAGAAGCGGTGAATGCTCCAACACTGGAAGTTTTCAAGAATAGGGGTTTATGCACCTAATCAACTTGTAGCTCAAAAGCAATTTTATAGACATTTACATCAGAAAATTGTGGCGATGGACTATAATTCTTTGATTGTTATGGGAGATTGGAATGGTGTTATGGATACCTTAAAAGACAAAAAAACAACTTCTAGGGAGGTAACCCATTCCAGACTACCTAAGTCCTTTTTTGCTATG